>NC_068359.1:112039958-112187245 GCF_020536995.1 Dreissena polymorpha | reverse complement strand
TATCAGTGGATTATCCATTACCCCATGTGGGTTTAGGCGATTACTTGTGAAAGTAGGTACCGAGAGGGCTCTTTTTAAAACAGGGAATATTGATACACTGATAGGGCAACCTTTTTGATTTTTTGGACATCTCCACTTTTTTTCCTGAAGAATACATTTGATCGGAAAATTCAAGCGCCCCGGGGACTTGATTTCGAAATCAAGCGCCCGGCATCGGGCGCTTAATGGCCTGGGGAAGACCCTGACGTATATAGAAACATGTGAACACTCTAGAAGTCACATTTTTTGCCCAATTTTCATGAAATTTGGTCAGAATATTTATTTCTTTGATATGAGAGTTAAGTTCGAAAAAGTTCTGGTCAGTTGAATACCATGGCTGCCGGGGGGGGGGGGGTTTCTTATATTTATGCATAGTAAAAAAACTACACTCTAGAGTCACATTTTTTGCCCAATCATCATAAAACTTGGTGAAAAGATTGGTTTTATATAAATATATCTCAGATGAGTTCGCAAATGGTCCCGATCGGTCAAAAAACATGGCTGCCAGGGGGGTGGGGCAGTTTTCCTTATGTGACTAGAGAGAAACCATGTGATCGAACACTATAGAAGTCACATTATTTGCCTAATCATCGTGAAACTTAGTCAATACATTGGTTTTATTGATTTCTGTGACGAGAGGGTTCAGCGCAATAGGGGGCATTGTGTTTCTGACAAACACATCTCTTGTTTCAAATAATTATTTAATATATTTCATTTTTTAACACTCAATAGGACTTTATTGTAATGATGAATCGTAAAGTGAATGTGACTTGGCAATTATGTTTCTTGTTTGTTTTTTTTGTTTTTCCTAGGGGAAATTTTACAAAAAATAGATGAAAAAAGTATATGTTTTGAATCGGGGAAGCCACCACCATATTCAAAAATTGCAGATGGCGGGCCCTGACTAGTTAAATATCCGGCCCAGCCTGGCTGGTTGAATAACTTGTGTGTGGATGCAACTGCTCATGTAATTATTTCTATGGCCCTTTTCTACTTCTTCTGATTCAAGCAGCTGTCTGTAACTGGCATAAGTAGCCTGCAAAGTGGTAGTCTCGCTGTACTTAAGGAATATTACTGGCGTCTAGAATATTTTTATTTTTTGCCCTGTAGCTCGCAATAAATAGGTTAAACAGCACAAATATTAAATCAAACAGGAATGAACACAGATCTGACATACCATTCAAAGAAGCAATCAATAACGTATATCACATTTAAATATGGGAATTTAAGACAAAAATTAAATAAATATCAGTTATTTTCAAGCACATTCACTGTCTGATATGTTCGTTAAGAAAATAAATTTAAGTATGAAAATTCAAATACATGTATTTTTGAAGTCTCAGTTTAACAATATTTTATTACCAAAAATCGATTCATGTTGCTAGCGAGAGATGTTTTCTGTCAGATTTGACAAGTAGGTCATGCAAGTTTGTTTATAAACAAAATCCAGAGGGCGCTCATAAAATGCCTTGAGTTAAACCAACCCACAAGTTAACCAGTTTTGAATATATGTGCTGTTAGTACTGGTAAACTAGCTCGCCTGGGAAAAATGGAATAGGTTAAATGATGGCCATAACATCAGTGCACCAAATAATGTTTAATGCAATGAGTTGTTCATTTCCTGTTTTGTTTTTTGCACAATTAGTTGTTAACTTAACTTTAATATTCAGCTTCTAATAGTTCTCTTGTATTAATGTAATAATTAAAAAAGATTATAATATACATGGCAATATTATTGAACAAGGGGTAAAAAAGCTTTGAAAATCCAAATGAAAAAAACAGAAAGGTGTATTTCTGCACCATATTTCAGTTCAACCCATTTGTGCCTAGTAGACTCTCCCATCCTTCTAAATTGGATCAATTTATTTCCCAAATTAGGGATGTCTAGTATATTTAATTACTATATAATATTTCTTACAGAAATTCCTTTAAGCGAACAGCGCAGACCCTGATGAGACACAGCATCATGCGGCATCTCATCTGGGTCTACGCGTGTTTTCCAAGGCCTTTTTTCTAGACGCTAGGCATAAATGGGTAATTTAGGGTTGAGATGATCGTCCTCCCCCCAGGCCTGATGAGATTGTTTGTGCTGGGATGCAATAGAATGTTGTGATATAAAAGGAGAGTTATTATTACACCTTTTTTCAGTGGGACCCAATGATAACAACCCTGCCTGGCTTATATTTGATGTCAACCGGGGTGCTAGTTCCTCTCTCTCTGCGCTGGTTTCTCCCACACTACAGCTTTGCTCAACGTTCTGGTTGAGAGCCACCAATGTGTTCTTCAGTCTTGCCAACATGTATCTCATCTACAACATCCTGAAGAAACTGCAGAACCCTCTTCTGGTAATCATGTGAACTTTTATGTTTTGAAGAGATTTTTTTACAGATTGTTTTTACATATTTTGAAGTTTGTCATTATATGCTCTAAATTGATAAATATAGAATTGGAACTAAATAGCTTTAGAAAAAAAACACAAATATAATAAAAGTGGTTTCCCATAAAATTCCAGCATACACAGTTTATTTCTCCACACCTGTTTAAAATACAACCAATTAATGAATGAACTGGCATATATATCTCTCTAAATATATATTTTAACATATTTTTGTTTGTGGGGGTGGGTGGGGTTTTGATGTCCATTGTAAATATATTATGCACTTTCATGTACATGTACACTCAAATGCTTTAAGTTAAGTGAGTTGTTGATGTTGTTTTCTTTTTACTTGATTGTTCATGAAATTAATGATTAAGATCTTTGATATTTTGTATTCAGTGATTTCCAATGGTTAAAATATGCAGCTTATTACCAGATATATAAGATATAACTAAACAACATTACTTCTCTTTGATTTCTGCTGACTTCTTAAATGCTAGTCCAGAGAGAAGTGACTTCTTCCTTAAATTTTACCCTATGCTGACCTCTGAAGTATATTTGAGCACAAAGTGTGCAAGAGTAAGCCACTGTGGTCTATAACTTCTGTTGTTCATCATTTATCCATATTAATCAACAAACAACTTCTATAAAACAATTGGTAAGTTTTTCTACAAAACTTAGCAGGAATGAGAATTCGGTGTCATTCTTTAAAAAGTTGGATGCCTATAAATCCTATGGGATTTTTTTTTCACAAACCTGAACAGGAATGATACTTTGGTTTCACTCTGGCAAAGGTTGGCAGCCTATAAAACCAGTGGGCATTTTTTCCCCAAACCTAAACAGGAATGACACTTTGGTTTCACTCTGTAAAAAATGGCAGCCTATAAAACCTGTTCCCAGATCATCTATTTTTATGCCCCCTTCAAAGAAGAGGGGGTATATTATTTTGCACACGTTGGTCCGTCCGTCGGTCCGTCCACCAGATGGTTTCCGGATGATAACTCAAGAACGCTTAGGCCTAGGATCATGAAACTTCATAGGTACATTGATCATGACTGGATAGATGACCCCTATTGATTTTCTGGTCACTAGGTCAAAGGTCAAGGTCACAGTGACCCGAAATAGTGAAATGGTTTCCAGATGATAACTCAAGAATGCTTAGGCCTAGGATCATGAAACTTCATAGGTACATTGTTCATGACTGGCAGATGACCCATTATTAATTTTCAGGTCACTAGGTCAAAGGTCAAGGTCAAAGTGACTCGAAATAGTAAAATGGTTTCCGGATGATAACTCAAGAATGCTTATGCCTAGGATCATGAAACTTCATAGGAACATTGATCATGACTTGCAGATGACCCCTATTGGTTTTTAGGTCACTAGGTCAAAGTCACAGTGACTCGAAACAGTAAAATGGTTTTTGGATGAAAACTCAAGAATGCTTACGCCTAGGATCATGAAACTTCATAGGTACATTGATCATGACTGGCAGATGACCCCTATTTTTTCAGGTCACTAGTTCAAAGGTCAAGGTCACAGTGAATCGAAATAGTAAAATGGTTTTCAGATGATAACTCAAGAATGCTTATGCCTAGGATCATGAAACTTCATAGGAACATTGATCATGACTTGCAGATGACCCCTATTGATTTTCAGGTCACTAGGTCAAAGGTCAAGGTCACGGTGACTCGAAACAGTAAAATGGTTTCCGGATGAAAACTCAAGAATGCTTACGCCTAGGATCATGAAACTTCATAGGTACATTGATCATGAATGGCAGATGACCCCTATTGATTTTCAGGTCACTAGGTCAGAGGTCAAGGTCACAGTGACTCGAAATAGTAAAATGGTTTCCGGATGATAACTCAAGAATGCTTACGCCTAGGATCATGAAACTTCATAGGTACATTGATCATGACTGGCAGATGACCCCTATTAATTTTCAGGTCACTATGTCAAAGGTCAAGGTCACTGTGACTCGAAACAGTAAAATAGTTTCCTGATAACTCAAGAATAATTAGGCCTAGGATCATGAAACTTCATAGGTACATTGATCATGACTGGCAGATGACCCCTATTGATTTTCAGGTCACTAGGTCAAAGGTCAAGGTCACAGTGACAAAAACGTATTCACACAATTGCTGCCACTACTGACAGCCCATATGGGGGGCATGCATGTTTTACAAACAGCCCTTGTCTTAGTGGTTTTGCACCCCCTGGAGTCAGTCAGTTTTAGAATATGTGACTTTCTCAAAAACGAGGTGGCTGCCAAATTTAAAAGAGTACTGTTTGAATTAAAATTATACCTTGAAGTGTAAAATGGTGTATCTTTAATTTATCTTATAATATATTTGTTTGCTTTTTTATATATGTTTCTTAATCAAACATGTTTATTTCCTTGCAATCCAATTAAAATAGAAAAGAAAAGCGTAAAAAAAACCCAGAGTAATTGATAATGCCACCTGGCCTGGTACAATGGAAAAGAGTTAAAATAGTCCATGATTCATAAAGCATAAAGTCTTTCATTAATCCATACTTCTAAAATCTAGAAGCATTTAGTAACAGTGTGTGGGTTTTCATCTGATCTAAAAAGTCTTTTGCTGTCAATGACAAGTTGGAACTAATTTTTAGCTCTGCATTTTCGGAGAAAACCCAAGGTATTGTCATAGCCAGCTCGTCGTCCGCCGTCCGCGTCGTGCAAAAACCTTGACATTTGTCTCTAAAATCAAAGTGCTTCCACCTGCAACTTTGAAACTTTATATGAAGGTGCACCTTGATGAGTTCTACACGCCACACCCATTTTGGGGTCAATAGGTCAAAGGTCAAGGTCACTGTGACCTCAAAAAAATAAATAATCTGACAATCTTTCTTTTATGCAAAACTGCACCCGCAGCCGAGCGTTGGCACCTGTTATGCGGTGCTCTTGTTAAAGTTTGAGACTGCTAGCCTGTTGAACAATGATCACACAGTGTAATTGAAAAAGGAATCAGTTTATACTAATGTCCTTCATAGAATGCAAGCAATGTCAGTGGTGCTTTAAGGAATAAGTGTAACTGAGGAATTAAAAAGTCTGTGAACAATATCAGACTGTTGTTTTGTTGGATTGATAAAGTGCATTTTGAATTGAGTGAGAACATTTATTTGCTGGAATTTTATTTGGAGAATGTGTTATAGTTATAGTGGAAGGGGTAGATACTTGGATTATTTGTACCTGCTATAAGTATGTTCAGCAAATGGTATTTTTAATTGTTGGTACATATGATCAGTACTTGTATGTGATTGAGGCACAAATGTATGTGAATGGAACCACGGATTTACTAATAATTATATTATTATGGTTCTTCTGTATTTGCAGGTGAATGCAATCTTTTATGATTAAATTTGCACTGGAAGTTGTAGATACATGTATTCATAATGTTAAACACGTGTTATGATCATTGAGTAATTACTCCAGAATAGCTGATGATTAGGTGCAAAGCCTAAGGCATAATACTTGATGGCAATCAAAACTGTACACAATTTAAATTTGTTACTTTTTTGCAGGATGAGAATGGCTTGAAGGTGGTCCTGAGTACGCTCGCACTTTCCAGTTTTCCTGTCCTGTATTTCTTTACATTCCTCTACTACACGGACGCTGGTTCCATCTTTATGGTGCTGCTCATGTACCTCTTCAACCTCCGTGGAAACCACCTCACTGCAGCTGCATTTGGGCTTGGAGCCATTTTGTTCCGTCAGACGAATGTCATTTGGGTTGTATTCGTCACATGTTTGGTCGTGAGGAAGGAACTTATCAGCTGGTTAAGGGAAGTGTATGAAAAGAAATCGGATGGTGTATTGTTTTCAGACTTGTCGGATTGGGAGTTATTGAAACTGTGTGTGAAGATTTTGTTCAAATTTGCCACGACCAAACCAAACAGAGATAATCTGATTGCGTTGATTGTAAAGATAGTGAAACAAGTGTGGGGGTATGTGGCTGTAGGAGTTATGTTTATTGGTTTTATTGTGGTCAATGGGGGAATTGTTGTAGGGGATAGATCACAACACACAGCTTGTCTTAATTTCCCGCAAATTTTCTATTTTCTTGTGATGGCAAACTTTTTTGCACTTTTTCATTTAACTTCTCCTTCAAAAATATGGCAGTTTCTGAAGTTCTGTTGGGAGAAAAAATTATTGTCGTTTCTTTCCTAATTGTCTCATTCTTAATTGTTAAATATTTTACGTATGAGCACAAATACCTTCTAAGCGATAACAGGCATTACCCTTTCTATGTTTGGCGTAAGCTTTACAAACGACACGAGTATGTTCCCTACGCATTAATCCCCATTTACTTGTATTGCTCATGGGCCTTTTGGACTGCTTTACAAAATCAAGACGTCATCTGGAAAATCATTTTCATAATATGCTTAATAGCTTCAACAGTGCCACAAAAATTGTTGGAATATCGTTACTTCATACTGCCATATTTGATTTATCGTTTGAATATGCGTTATGTTACCTTTGTAGGTCTGTTTCATGAATTTTGTTGTACCTTGCAATTAACATAGCAACTGTTTACCTATTTGTTGAGAAGCCTTTTCAATGGGCACACGAAAAGGGGCTTCAAAGATTTATGTGGTAGCTATACATTTGTTAAATGTACAGTTAATATTGTTTGCTTTTAAGGAATCTGCTATTTTTGTTATCCCTGTGTTTATTTTGAACAAGAGGTTGCAGTTTGGAAAATCTTTAAGCTTTGAAAGTGCCACAAGCACGTTAAAATATTGTTACTTCATAATATTGCTCTAAATATACTGCCTATAAATGCATTTTATTAATATATGTACTCGATCATTATCAAATGCATCAAGAACAGGGAAGGAGAGTTATGTTGTACTTCTACAGTTTTTAAACAAAATGTTACAATCTATAATCTTTTAAAGCCTATATAAAAAACTAGTTTAAGCTATAATAATAAGTTAATGTTGTAACAGGTCAGTTTTACCCAATTGTTTGTGAAATATATTGCAGAAAAGAATAGAGTTTGCAGATTTATAATCCTTCACTTTGTACAATAAATCACCATGTTTGCTTAACACACCTTTTGTGAACATCTGATAGGATGTCTCTCCTATGTGAACCTCTGATAGGTTGTCTCTCCTATGTGAACCTCTGATAGGATGTCTCTCCTATGTGAACCTCTGATAGGATGTCTCTCCTATGTGAACCTCTAAAAGGATGTCTCTCCTATGTGAACCTCTGATAGGATGTCTCTCCTTTGTGAACCTCTTGATAGGATGTCTCTCCTATGTGAACCTCTGATAGGATGTCTCTCCTATGTGAACCTCTGATAGAATGTCTCTCCTATGTGAACCTCTGATAGGATGTCTCTCCTATGTGAACCTCTGATAGGATGTCTCTTCTATTTGAACCTCTGATAGGATGTCTCTCATATGTGAACCTCTGATAGGATGTCTCTCCTATGCTGTGAACCTCTGATAGGATGTCTCTCCTATGTGAACCTCTGATAGGATGTCTCTCCTATGTGAACCTCTGATATGATGCCTCTCCTATGTGAACCTCTGATAGGATGTATCTCCTATGTGAACCTCTGATAGGATGTCTCTCCTATGTGAACCTCTGATAGGATGTCTCTTCTATGTGAACCTCTGATAGGATGTCTTTCCTATGTGAACCTCTGATAGGATGTCTCTCCTATGCTGTGAACCTCTGATAGGATGTCTCTCCTATGTGAACCTCTGATAGGATGTCTCTCCTATGTGAACCTCTGATAGGATGCCTCTCCTATGCTGTGAACCTCTGATAGGATGTCTCCTATGTGAACCTCTGATATGATGTCTCTCCTATGTGTAACCTCTGATAGGATGTCTCTCCTATGTGAACCTCTGATAGGATGTATCTCCTATGTGAACCTCTGATAGGATGTCTCTTCTATGTGAATCTGATAGGATGTCTCTCCTATGTGAACCTCTGATAGGATGTCTCTCCTATGTGAACCTCTGATAGGATGTCTCTCCTATGTGAACCTCTGATAGGATGTCTCTCCAATGTGAACCTCTGATAGGATGTCTCTCCTCTGATAGGATGTCTCTCCTATGCTGTGGCATCAGGGATGAAGATCACTTCGTTCTCTTCGTAGATCTCTTATCAATGAACAGACCAATTTTTAGCTCGGCTGTTTTCGGAGAAAACCTGAGGTATTGTCATAGCCAGCTCGTCGTCATCATTTTGTTAAAGTTTTGAACATTGGCTCTAAAATCAAATTGCTTCAACCTACAACTTTGAAACTTCACATGTAGCTGCACCTTTTTAGCTTCTACATGCCACACCCATTTTGGGGTCACTAGGTCAAAGGTCAAGGTCACTGTGACCTCTAAAAAAAATTAATTCTGACAAACTTTCATTTATTATTATTGAAAAAAAAAGAGCTATGTCATCACTTTAGCGTCGGTGTCGGCATCGGCATCTTTGTCGGCGTCCGGTAAAGTTTTGCGTTTAGGTACACTTTTCTCATAAAGTATCAATGCTATTGCATTCAAACTTGGTACACTTACTTACTATCATGAGGGGACTGGGCAGGCAAAGTTAGATAACTCTGGCGTGCATTTTGACAGAATTATGTGCCCTTTTTATACTTAGAAAATTGAAAATTTTGGTAAAGTTTTGTGTTTAGGTCCATTTTATTCCTTAAGTATCAAAGCTATTGCTTTCATACTTGCAACACTTACTAACTATCATATGGGGACTGTGCAGGCAAAGTTATGTAACTCTGACTGGCATTTTGACAGAATTATGTGCCCTTTTTATACTTAGAAAATTGAAAACTCAGTTAAGTTTTGTGTTAAGGTCCACTTTTTTCCTAAAATATCAAAGCCATTGCTTTCATACTTGCAACACTTACTAACTATCGTAAGGGGACTGTGCAGACAAAGTTATGTAACTCTGACTGGCATTTTGACAGAATTATGTGCCCTTTTTATACTTAGAAAATTGAAAATTTGGTTTAGTTATGTGTTTAGGTCCACTTTTTTCCTAAAGTATCAAAGCCATTGCTTTCATACTTGCAACTTACTAACTATCGTTAGGGGACTGTGCAAGCAAAGTTATGTAACTCTGACTGGCATTTTGATGGAATTATGGGCCCTTTATACTTGAAAATTTGGTTAAGTTTTGTGTTTTGGTCCACTTTACCCCTAAAGTATCATAGATATTGCTTTCATACTGGAACACTCGCAAACTATCATAAGGGGACAGTAAAGGACAAGTTGCATAACTCTGGTTTCCATTTTTACCGAATTATGGCCCTTTTTTGACTTAGTAACTTTGAATATATGGTAACATTTTGTGTTTAGATTCACTTTACTTCTAAAGTATCAAGGCTATTTCTTATAAACTTTAAATACTTTCATGCTATCATGAGGGTACTGTACCTGGCAAGTTGAATTTTACCTTGACCTTTGAATAACATTATTAAATTTTGCTAAATTGCCCTTACTTCTTTATTATGCCCCCCTTCGAAGAAGAGGGGGATATTGCTTTGCTCATGTCGGTCGTCGGTCGGTCCACCAGGTGGTTGTCAGACGATTACTCAAGAACGCTTGGGCCTAGGATCATGAAACTCATAGGTACATGATCATGATTCGCAGATGACCCCTATGATTTGAGGTCACTAGGTCAAAGGTCAAGGTCACGGTGACCCGAACATAGTAAAATGGTTTTTGAATGATAACTCAAGACGCATACGCCTAGGATCATGAAACTTCATGGTAGATGATCATGACTTGCAGATGACCCCTATTGATTGTGAGGTCACTAGGTCAAAGGTCAAGGTCACGGTGACCTGAAATAGTAAATGGTTTTCGGATGATAAACTCAAGAACGCATATGCCTAGGATCAGAAACTTCACAGGTAGATTGATCACGACTCGCAGATGACCACTATTGATTTGAGGTCACAAGGTCAAAAGGTCAAGGTCACGGTGACCTGAAATAGTAAAATGATTTTCGGATGATAACTCAAGAACGCTTTTGCCTAGGATCATGACACTTCATAGGTACATTGATCGTGACTCGCAGATGACCCCTATTGATTTTCAGGTCACTAGGTCAAAGGTCAAGGTCACAGTGACAAAAAACGTATTCACACGATGGCTGCCACTACAACGGACAGCCCATATGGGGGGCACGCATGTTTTACAAACAGCCCTTGTTTATGATTAGATTTGATTGATACTTTGACAAAACAACTCTTACCTGACATACCACAATTGACTCCGTCCAAACCATCCCCCCTCCCCTGACCCCCCCCTCCTGAATCCCCCCCCCCCCCATTTTTTTTTTATTAGAGATCATCTTTATAAATGACCACCACACCCTCACACTATACCCCCCCACCCCCAGCCCAAAAAAATATTTTTATGTCCCTGGTAGGGTGGCATAGCAGTTGAACTGTCCGTCAGTATGTCAGTCAGTCTGTCTGTCAGTCCGAAAAAAACTTTAACATTGGCCATAACTTTTTCACTTTTTAAGATGGCAACTTGATATTTGGCATGCATGTGTATCTCATGGAGCTGCACATTTTGAGTGGTGAAAGGTCAAGATCAAGGTCATCCTTCAAGGTCAAATTTATGGTGTCTGTCCGTCCCAAAACTTTAACATTGGCCATAACTTTTTCAATATTGAAGATAGCAACTTGATATTTGGCATGCATGTGTATCTCATGGAGCTGAACATTTTGAGTGGTGAAAGGTGAAGGTGAAGGTCATCCTTCAAGGTCAAATGTCAAATGTATGGCGTCTGTCTGTCTGAAAACTTTAACATTGGCCATAACTTTTTAAATTTTGAAGATAACAACTTGATATTTGGCATGCATGTGTATCTCATGAAGCTGCACATTTTGAGTGGTGGAAGTTCAAGGTCATGGTCATCCTTCAAGGTCGAAAATAATAATAATTCAAAGCGGCTTTCTCATGAAGCTGCACATTTTGAGTGGTGGAAGTTCAAGGTCATCCTTCAAGGTCAAGGTCATCCTTCAAGTCAAAGGTTAAAAAACAAATAAAAAATTTTGAAGCGGCATTATCATGAAGCTGCACATTTTGAGTGGTGGAAGTTTAAGGTCAAGGTCATTCTTCAAGGTCAAGGTCATCCTTCAAGGTCAAAGGTAAAAAAAAATCAAAGCGATGTTATCATGAAGCTGCACATTTTGAGTGGTGTAGGGTCAATGTCATCCTTCAAGGTCAAGGTCATCCTTCAAGGTCAAAGGTCAAACAAAATATTTAAAAAATCAAAGCGGCGTTATCATGATGAACTGCACATTTTGAGTGGTGGAAGCTCAAGGTCAAGGTCATCCTTCAAGGTCAAATTTTTTTTTTTTAATTCAAAGCCCTGTTCTCATGAAGCTGCACATTTTGAGTGGTGGAAGTTTAAGGTCAAGGTCATCCTTTAAGGTCAAGGTCATCGTTTAACATCAAAGGTCAAAAATAAATTGAAAAAATCAAAGCAGCGTTCTCATGAAGCTGCACATTTTGAGTGGTGGAAGTTCAAGGTCAAGGTCATTCTTCAAGGTCAAGGTCATCCTTCAAGGTCAAAGTTAAAAGAAAATAATTTCAAAGCGGCGTTATCATGAAGCTGCACATTTTGAGTGGTGGAAGTTCAAGGTCATCCTTCAAGGTCATCCTTCACGGTCAAAGGTCAAAAAAATAATATTTCAAAGCGGCCTTCTCATTAAGCTGCACATTTTGAGTGGTGGAAGTTCAAGGTCAATCCTTCAAGGTCAAAGGTAAAAAAAAAAAATCAAAACAGCGCAATAGGGGGCATTGTGTTTCTGACAAACACATCTCTTGTTTTTTCAAACATGGTTAAAAAACACAAATATTTATTTTTATTATTTTATTTGAAATACCGTCCAACCATCCCACCCAAGAATCCCCCCCCCCCCCCCCCCCCCCCCCCCCAAAAAAAAAATTTAAAAAAAATGCATTTTTTTTTGCATTTTTGGAAGATAATGTAATAAATGACCACACCCCCACACTATACACCCCTCTCCACTCCACCCTTTGTCCTTTGTGATTGAAATTGAGATAGGTCCCTACACCTTTAAAAAGAAAAATAGATGAGCGGTCTGCACCCGCAAGGCGGTGCTCGTTTAAAACTGCACCCGCAGCAGAGCATGGCACCTGTTAGGCGGTTGCTGCTCTTGTTCTTTTGCATTGAAATTTGTCTTTATAGTTTTGAACTGCTCTTAAATATACCGGTACATTGTAATTTAAACAAGAGGTCTGCTGTCTGAGACAAATGCCCACCCAATAGGGCCTTGACACAGTTTTTTTTTGCAACAAAACTGACCATCAGAGTTAATCTTATCATATTAGTGTGACTTTAGCATGTCAATATGTTTTAAGTTGACATAGAATTATTGACTTCTGTTAAATCTTCGTAATAGTGAATAGGTTGGGAATATTATAAACTAAGGGTCATATACTGTCCAAGGCCAATGCACATGTGAAGTATCAAGCCAATTGGTCAATTTGTTAAAGAGTTATTGATCAAAAACAATGTTAACACTTATTGCGACCTTGACCTTTGACCTAGTGACCCAAATTGTCAATAGGAGTAATCTACTCTCCAAGGCCAATTCGAAGTATCAAGCCAATTGGTCAATTAATTGAGTTATTGATCGTAATGATTTTAACTCTTATTGCGACAGTTACCTTTTACCTAGTGACCCACATTTCAACAGAGGTCATCTACTGTCCAAGGCCTATGCACATGTGAAGTACATGTATCAAGCCTATTGGTCTATTCATTGACGAGTTATTGATCGGAATTGATTTTCATACTTATTGTGACAGTGACCTTGACCTAGTGACCCCAATTTCAAATGGGGTCATCTTCAATGTGAAGTATCAAGCAAATGGTCAATTCGTTGAAGGGTTATTGATCCGAAACAAACTGGTCTACCTACAGCCAGACGGACCGACCGATATCCAGCAAAACAATATACCCCCTCTTCTTCGAAGGGGGCCATACAAATGTAGTTTTATGAGAATGTTTTAAATATAAATGTTTATCATCAATTAATCTTATTCAAATACCATTATACAGCAGTAAGAAATATTTTTACAACATAAAATAGTACATATTTAATGATTTATTGCAAATATAAGATGTTTGTATAGTTTATTTATTGCAAATGCGATCATCGCTTATGAATTGTTTCCATGTACAATATTTAAAGTGGTTTTAGTTATTAATTAAATTCTTTATAAAAATCAGTACATACACAGTTTTTATTACTGGTATACCATTTCAAAAATTGTTAAAGTTACGCCCTATTTTTGACTAGTTTTAAGCTCAGCTGTTTTCGGAGAAAAACCGAGGTATTGTCATAGCCACCTCGTCGTCCGCCGTCTCGCTAAAACCTTAAAATTGGCTCTAAAATTAAAGTGCTTCCACCTACAACTTTGAAAATTCATTTGTTAATGCACCTTGATGAGTTCTACACGCCACACCCACTTTTGGGTCTTTAGGTCAAAGGTCAAGGTCACTGTGACCTCAAATATAAAACTTTAACTTTGCCTCTAAAATTAAAGTGCTTCCACCTACAACTTTGAAAATTCATATGTACATGCACCTTGATGAGTTCTACATGCCACACCCTTTTTTGGGTCACTAGGTCAAAGGTCAAGGTCACTATGACCTCTAATATAAAACTTTAACTTTGCCTCTAACATCACAGTGCTTCCACCTACAACTTTGAAACTTCATATGTACATGCACCTTGATGACTTCTACACGCCCAACCCATTTTAGGTCACTGGGTCAAAGGTCAAGGTCAGTTTGACCTCTAAAAAAAATATATTCTGACAAGCTTTCGCAGCAAAAGCGTGGCACCCGTTATGCGGTGCTCTTGTTATAACATTATAATTGCAAATTGTCAGTTAACATGCTAAGGCACAACTTAAAAACCTTTAAAACATCAGTTTTATGCATTTTCATACGATCTGAAGTTTATGTGCAATGTGCATTTTCCTACTTTAGCCCTGTTTTTATGCCCACAATAGGGTGGCATATAGCAGTTGAACTGTCAGTCTGTCTGTCTGTGTGTCCGTCCGAAAACTTTAACATTGGCCATAACTTTTGCAATATTAAAGATAGCAACTTGATATTTGGCATGCATGTGTATCTCATGGAGCTGCACATTTTGAGTGGTAAAATTTCAAGGTCAAGATCATCCTTCAAGGTCTATTGTCAAAAATACAAATCCATGGGAAGTAATAAGCTTTAAATGGAGGTAATTATCTGACCTACCAAATTATTTTTTTTTTTTTAATAAATCAAAGCGGCGCAGTAGAGTAGGATGCATTGTGTTTCTGACAAACACATCATGGTAAAAGGTCAAGGTCATCCTTCAAGTCTAAGGTCGAAAAGCTTTAAAGGGAGATAATTATTATATATAATATGAAACCATACAACTGAAGCATAATCAAAATGACATTTTATGGTCAAGCCAAGCACACAATTATACTTAAGGGCATACAAGTATCTTAGGTACTAAGGTTACCTTTGAATCTACATTCACGGTAGTGGCTTATAATTATTTGCTACTAAAAAAAGAGATTGTTAGTTAGAAACAATTATTTTCAAGGGAAGTAATTTATATAATTATTAATCTCATATTATATATTTCCTTGCTAAGAATTTAAGTTCCTTTCACAGTTTCTTTACAGATTTTGTATTTTGTTTATTTATAACTTAAATGATTGATTAGTCAAAGTTTTTTTTATGATATAAGTATCATTTCTTTCCTGTGCTAATTTGTGAATGGTAGGTTTCATTACTTACCTGTGGTCTTATGTCCATAGATACACGATGAACTGTGGCTATGATCTCCTTGATAAACCACAGGCCTTGGTAGTCAGCGATGTCTGACTTGGTAATTTTATACTGTCTACAGTAGGGTGGCATATAGCAGTTGAACTGTCAGTCCGTCTGTCTGTCTGTCTGTCAGTCGTCCGTCCGAAAACCTTAACATTGGCCATATCTTTTGCCCTATTGAAGATAGCAACTTGATATTTGGCATGCATGTGTATCTCATGAAGCTGCACATGTTGAGTGGTGAAAGGTCAAGGTCATCCTTCAATGTCAAAGGTAAAAAAACAAAGTCCAAGGGAAGTAATAAGCTTTAAAGGGAGATGATTTATATACCTGCCAAATGATAAATAGGAATTTTATTTCAAAGCGGCGCAGTAGGGGGCATTGTGTTTCTGACAAACACATCTCTTGCTTACTTAGAATTTACATTGTATGATCATTCAAACCTGCTGCATGACACAGCATGCATGGTCTGTTGGGGTTATGAGGTGGGGGGGGGGGGGGGGTATTCATCACTCATGTTGCATGATGTAGTTAGTTTATAGTCTGACATTTATGTGCATTACATCTTGAGCCTGTCCCGCCCCTCTAACACCAGGCATCCGTTAATGCTTGGCAAAGTGCTATTAGGTCAACTGAAGTACACATTATAAAATGACAACATAGTAATTGTAATCACTTCAGGTTATTTTTATTGGTTGTACAAGAACAATTAACAGTAAGCACAATTACCAACAAGCATTAAAGTAAAGATGAAAAAAAAAAAAAAAAAATGTATAAAATAAACTCCAAAATAAACAAGGTGTATAAATATTGTTTTGTGTTTCACGTTGTAAATTGTATAAGTATATTAAATCTCGTGAAGTTGTATAAAATTGTATAAAACACAACCTATTCTTTGCTATGCATATAATTTATAAATTGTGTATTTTATTTATACAATCACAGATTACAGTTTTATCATTCAGATATACTATTCTTATATTAATTATAAAATTATTAACAATCAGTGTAAATTTCTGGATGATATGTAAAATTATCCAGAAAACTTCTGTGTTCCATACAAACAAGTTAGTAGTGTTTATAAACAAGAGGGCCATAGGCCCAGAGTTGTTCACCTGAGACTTTAGGGAACTGAACTGCTCTCAGCAACTTATGAACTGTTTTTGAAACCATTTTCAAACTTGGCCAAAATATCAATTGGATTAAAGAAGGTTTTCCTATATATGTAGCCATATAAGGAAAAATGCCCTGTCCTGTGAGTGTCCTCTGGTGGCCATATTTTTTGATGAACCATAACAATACTTGAACAAATGTTCTGACCAAGTTTCATAAAGATTGGGCCATAAATGCGACTTTAAGAGAGTTAACAATGTTTTACTAAAGCAATATATATAAGGATGAATACCCCGCCTCTTGGCGGCCATGATTTTCAACAGACGGAAACCATTTTCGAACTCAGACAAGATATCGTTAAAACAAATGTTCTAACCAAGTTTCATGAAGATTTGTCTAAAAAAGTGACTTAAGGGGTGTTGCTGCAGTTTTGCTGATTTTTTTCCACCAAATAGATTTTGTTCACAATTTATATTCAAGTACTATATACAAATACTATATGAAAAATGAAATAAAAATATTGGGTCACCGGCCTTGTTTTGATTTTATTCACCATTTTATAACATGTACTTTTTCATTTAAACTGGAAAATCTCTAATTGCCTCAAACCAATTAAAACCTATGAAATAGACAACATATAGATATTATATAAGCTGAGATACATAAAATACCATTTAATTAAACAACACAATGCCAAAAAAAAATGGAGAACACAAGTTAAATTAAAAAAAAAATAATAAATTTTATGTCACCCCCAAAAAACATCATTTTTTACCATTTTTTTAACATCAAAATGTAATTAAAAAAAAAAAAAAATAAAAAGGGGGTCACAGCACTTTTAACCGAGATTTTTTGTTTTAACTATCCCTACCGTCTACGCCAAATTTTATAAAAATATCATCAATTAGGCAAAACCAAAGTACCGGTACATAGATTGTAAGAAATATGCATAACATAAAATAGAAATTGTTTACAATCTTAATGGGATCACAACAGCTTACAAAAGACATTAATAAAAAACAATATTTAATAACAAAAATAAAAATACCACAGTATCAAACTCGACCGTAATCATTAATAACTTACATGTACTTGTTCACAGATTTCGGCTTGTTTTGAAGTTTGTGATTAAATGCTTTAAATTGATTAATTTAAAAACATGACTAACTAAAAAGCTCCAGTATAAAACAATAATGAAATTAAAGAAATTAAAAAAAAGTATAAAAAAAAGTTAAACCCACCTGGGATCGAACCACTGACAATTGAATTATGAACCAACTCGGTAATTTCTGATGAAACTGATAACAAAAATGTTGAGTTGTGATAACAGCATCATCGGTGTTGCTATAAATATATTATCGGTTAAATAAACTGCCGCAACACCCCTTAAAGAGAAGTTTACTAAGTTTTACTAAAGCCATATATGGAAAATGGCCCGGCCCCTGGAGGCAACTTTTTTTTTTAACAAACCATATTCATTTTTTAACACAGCTGAGCTATTATTAACCCTTTGCATGCTGGGAAATTTGTCGTCTGCTAAAATGTTGTCTGCTGAATTTCTAAAATTAGCATTTTCTTCGATTTTTTTCAAAGAATACTATCAGAATAGCAAACAGTTTGGATCCAGATGAGACGCCACGTTTTGTGGCGTCTCATCTGGATCCAAACTGTTTGCAAAGGCCTTTAAAATTCGGTTCCTGCACTGAAAGAGTTAAAACAAATGTTCTGACCATTTCATAAAGATTGGAAAATAAGCTATTATTAAAACAAATGTTATGACCATGTTTTATAAAGATTGGAAAATAAATGTGACTTCTAAAGAGTTAACAAGTAGTTACAGAAGCCATATACAGAAAAATGCCCCACCCCATGGCAGCAATGTTTTTCAATGTACAGGAACCATTTTCAAACTCAGATATCAATAGAACAAATATTCTAACCAAGTTTCTG
The DNA here is from genome assembly GCF_020536995.1 of Dreissena polymorpha. Lineage (NCBI taxonomy): Eukaryota > Metazoa > Mollusca > Bivalvia > Myida > Dreissenidae > Dreissena > Dreissena polymorpha. The sequence continues at coordinate 112,168,893 of NC_068359.1, read as the reverse complement.
GAAGATTGGACTAAAATTGTGACTTCTAGAGTGTGAACAATGTTTTACTATTGCCATATAAGGAAAATGCCATGCCCCTGGCAGCCATATTATTCAACCAACCATAACCATTTTTGAACTCAGTCGAGCTATTATTCAAACAAATGTTCTGACCAAGTTTCATAAAGATCGGACCATAAATATGACTTCTAGAGGGTTTTTACTAATGCCATATAAGGACAAATGCCCCATCCCTGGAAGCTATGTTTTTCAACAAACCAGAGCCATTTTTGAACTCGTCCAAGATTATCATTAGAGAACATATTAAGTCCAAGTTTCATGGAGATTGGACAATAAATGTGACTTGTAGAGTGTTTACAAGGTTTTACTATAAGGAAAAATGCCCCAGCCCCTGTCGGCCATGTTTTTCAACCAACTGGAAACATTTTTGAACTGGTTCAAGATATCATTGGATCAAATCTTCTGACAAAGTTCAATGAAGATCGGACAAGACTATTTACAAGGCAAATGTTGACGAAACATGGCGGACAAAAGGTGATAACAAAAGCTCACTGTGAGCATGCTCAGGTGAGCTAAACAAACATGCACATCATTTGGTCACATACTGTAAACAAAGCATTCTAATATACAATATGTTCATAAAAATATATTGAATATTTTTTTAACATAAAATCTTAAACCTGCTGCATGTATTGCAAATCAAAGCATCATGATCCCCTTTGGTGCAAAAAGGTACCATGTGACATTGAAAAAAGGCACATGGTACCTTTTTGAACCAATGGGGGGAATTATATGTTAACCCTTTGTAGTCAATATAAATTGCCGCCTTAAGAGTCTTATGATGATTTTTTCTTTGGCAGACTCTTGGCGTCAATAGTCCACTCTATCTTTTTAATAGCGAGTTTTTCCTTCTTTGTCTATCTGATGCGCAAGGAATTTGGTGCGCAACATTCAAGCCCCGATATCAGACAGTTAATATCAACGGATTGCAATAACATTTACATACCTGTGTAGATAATTCATTTCTCAATAATGTTCCGTCAAGAATTATGTAATGACTCTTTCAATTTTGCACGCCTGACCAATTTAAATCAAACACTACTCACATTTTCAATTCCCAATCGCTGTGCCCGCTGTATACGGCAGGTAGATTTTAATCGATAACGCCAGCCTATTACACCGTATCGCCTTCTTCTGATTGGTTGATATTTAAATATTTCATAACATGGCGAGAGGTCAGTGATTGTATTGCGATTTTAAGCAGAAGTTTAACTGAAACAAATTATGCCTTTTAACTTCAATTCGACGCTATTTGAGGTAAAAATGGACTAATTAACTAAAACTTTATGAGTTGGTTATGTTCTTTTGCAATTTTAAGCATATTGATATAATAGTATTGTATTTAATTTTCGTTATGGTTTTTGCAAACCGGAGTTTCAGCGTTCAGATTTATTCTGAACGCGAATTATTTTCAGCTAACCCTTTGTATGCTGGGAAATTGTCATCTGCTAAATGTCGTCTGCTAAATTTCTAAAATTAGCATTTCTTCGATTTTTTTTCAAATAATACTACATGTATCAGAATAGCAAACAGTTTGGATCCTGATGAGACGCCAACGTTCTGTGGCGTCCTCATCTGGATCCAAACTGTTTGCACAGGCCCTTCAAAATTCGGTTCCCGCCACTGAAAGGGTTAATCTGAACATCAAACTATAACATAAAATAATGTATGTAGATCTATGTGCAGATCTGTTTGTTACAAGAATTCAAGACTAAATATTATGAATAACAACCTAATCAGGTAACACAAAAAATATGAATATTACAAAAACATAATATACATTTGAAAAGAAAGTATCTATGATAATAAAATAGCAACCTAATCACTTACAGAAACATAAATACGAATATCACCACAAAACATAATATACATTTTGAATTTTTTTTTCTATGATAATAAACTTATAAAGACCCTATAAATCAGTCTAACAAATCGTTAACAAAAAGTAAACTGTGAAATACTAGCAGCTTTATTCATATTAAACAGAATAGTTCATATGTACACATGACACGCAAAACAGCAAAAGCCAGATTCTAAGTCAAATCAGAAGTACAGCTGCCTTTTTCCAGTATTTACAGCATATTGTATAGTTCGCCAATCTTGATATGGCACTCATGAACTCCATTAGCATAAATGATTTTTCCGTTATTCGCATCTGGATTGGTCATGCACGGTTAGCATGTGTTTATTGAGACCATAACAGTATGCTTGAATCGATTAAAATTGCTTCCATAACGGAACATATCTATAATATCATAACAGTGATTTAATATATTCATGCAGAATGGACAGTGCCAGGTGAATATTGGCAAGCTATAACACACAGTCATTCTGCAATAAAATACACAGTCATGTTTGTAACACCAACACACGGTCATTCAGCAATACAATACACAGTTTTTTATTGTGATATTTTCTTTCACAAAAAAGTATAAATGCTTATATTGTGTTTTAACAAATGAACTATTAAAAAATGACGTCTATGTCTGTTTGATGATAAGATACAGTAACTGTCATGTAATTTACGAATACATTGTCAAGTAACTAAAATCATGGTAAATTGAGATTAATTATTTGAGTTTATCTTTAACTTAAAAAGAAGCACAACTTATAACAAAATTGATTTAAACACAGCTTTGTTACTGAAAATATCTACAAACATTATTTACAACAGTAAAAGCAATCTAATAAACCCAACATGCATTAAAGTAAAGATATAAAAATAAAAAAATGTACATAAATAAACTCCAAAATAAACAAGGTGTTTATAATATTTTTTCTTCACCTGTAAATTGTATATTTTTAAGTATATTAAATCTCATGAAGTTGTATGAAAAAGTATAACATATTCTTTGCTACTCATATAATTTATAAATTGTGTATTTTATTTATACAAACACAGTTGACAGTTTTATAATTCAGATATACTATTTATATAGTATATTATAACTTGAAAATTATTAACAGTGTAAATATCTGGATTATATGTCAGATAATTGACTTTCTTAAGATAAAAAACTAAAAACTTCTGTGTTCCAAACAAACAAGTTAGTAGTGTTTATAAACAAGAGGGCCATAGGCCCAGAGTTGCTCCCCTGAGACTTTAGGGAACTGAACTGCTCTCATCAACTTTTGGACTGTTTTTGAAACCATTTTCAAACTTGGCCAAAATTTAATAAAACCTAACAAAGAAACACAGAAATTTAAGAGACTTTTTTCAAATCATAAAACACGTTTTTAAATACATTGTTTTACAAGTGTTTATGGAAAGGCTCATATTTCAGGAACCATTGATTCTACAGTTCTTTAACACCACAGCAGTTAACAATGGTTTATAGAGAAATTTTTACTTAATATTGTACCATTTTTACATCTGATAATTTTTAAATATTTTGATTTGCAGCAAAATTCTTGGGTCGCTCGGGGGGATCACAAGTAATGCTTAAAATATTAATACTTGTAGATTAGTATTGACAATATATCAAGATAAAACAAGAACACCGCCTTGCGGGTGCAGACCGCTCATCTATTTTCTTTTTAAAGGTGAAGGGACTCTCATTTTCAATCACAAAGGAGGGAGGGGTGGAGTGAAGAGGGGTGTATAGTGTTGTGGGGGTGTGGACATTTATTACATTATTTTCCAAAAATGCGGAAAAAAAATCCAAAAAAATAAATAAAAAATCGGGGGGGGGGGGGGGGGGGGGGGGGGGATTCTTGGGTGCTATGGTTGGACGCTATTTTCAAACATAAAATAATAAAAATAAATATTTGTGATTTGTGTTTTTTAACCGTTTCAAAAAAAAAAAGATGGGGTGGGGTGGGGGTGGGGGGGGGGGTATAGGGTATAGTGTGAGGGTGTGGTGGTGATTTGTGAGATGATCTTAAAGAAAGAAAAAAAAAATTTAGGGGGGGAGATTCGGGTGGGGGGAGGGGGGATTCTTGGGTGCGATGGCTGGACGGTATTTCAAACATCAAATAATAAAAAAATATATTTGTGTTTTTTTAACCGTTTAAAAAAAATTGGGTGGGGGTGGGGTGGGGGGGTTATAGTGTGAGGGTGTGGTGGTCATTTGTGAGATGATAAAAAAAAACAATTTAGGGGGGGGGATTCGGGGGGGGGGGGTTGGGGGAGGGCATGGGGGATGGTTTGGGTGGAGTCTATTGTGGTATGTCAGGTACGAGTAGTTTTGTCAAAGTATCAATCAAATCTAATCATAAATCAAGAATTTATGGCAATTTTAGCAAATTTAAAAATTTGACCTTGAGAGTCAAGGTCATTCAAAGGTCAAGGTAAAATTCAACTTGCCAGGTACAGTAACCTCATGATAGCATGAAAGAATTTGAAGTTTGAAAGCAATAGTCTTGATACTAAGAAGTAAAGTGGATCGAAACACAAAATTTAACCATATATTCAAAGTTACTAAGTCAAAAAAGGGCCAGTATTCTGTAAAAATGACAACCAGATTTATGCAACTTGTCCTTATACTGTATCCTTATGATAGTTTGCGAGTGTTACAAGTATGAAAGCAATATCTATGATACTTTAGGGGTAAAGTGGACCAAAACACAAAACTTAACCAAATTTTCAATTTTGTAAGTATAAAGGGCCCATAACTCCGTCCAAATGCCAGTCAGAGTTACATAACTTTGCCTGCACAGTCCCCTTATGATAGTTAATAAGTGTTGCAAGTATGAAAGCAATATCTTTGATACTGTAGGAATAAAGTGGACCTAAACACAAAACTTAAACACATTTTCAATTTTCTAAGTATAAAAAGGGCATATAATTCTGTCAAAATGCCAGTCAGAGTTACATTACTTTGCCTGCACAGTCCCCTTATGATAGTTAGTAAGTGTTGCAAGTATGAAAGCAATAGCTTTGATACTTACGGAATAATATGGACCTACACACAAAACTTAACCAAAATTTTCAATTTTCTAAGTATAAAAAGGGCACATAATTCTGTCAAAATGCAAGCCAGAGTTATCTTACTTTGCCTGCCCAGTCCCCTCATGATAGGAAGTAAGTGTACCAAGTTTGAATGCAATAGCATTGATACTTTCTGAGAAAAGTAGACCTAAACGCAAAACTTAACCAAAATTTTCAATTTTCTCAGTATAAAAAGGGCACATAATTCTGTCAAAATGCACGCCAGAGTTATCTAACTTTGCCTGCCCAGTCCTCTCATGATAGTAAGTAAGTGTACCAAGTTTGAATGCAATAGCATTGATACTTTCTGAGAAAAGTGGACATAAACGCAAAACTTAACCGGAAGCCGACGCCGATGCCAAGGTGATGACAATAGCTCATAATTTTTTTTTTTTAAATAGATGAGCTAAAAAAAAGTATTTTTTAGACGATTTAATGATTTTATTAATGAGGTAATGTTTTATACACAATGAAAGATATGATTATGCGAAAAAGACGATTATTTATGGAATTATGCATATTGAGGGGAAATAATACAATGGTTTCAATGAGGTTTGAGCAATTTTATGTAATGAACCAAAATGTACCGACTGTAGCTTGCTGATTAATTTCCATTCATTTTTAGCCAGGTCCATAACTTATTATAATGCACAGATATATCAGTAGCTGGAAAACATTACATTGAAACATAGCATTAAATATGAGCTGTGCTCTGTGAAAAGGGGGCTAAATGCATGTGTAAAGTGTTGTCCCAGATTAGCCTGTGCAGTCCGCACAGGCTTATCAGGGACCACACTTTCCGCTTTTATGATATTGTTTGTTTCAAGAAATTCTCTTTGTAGCAAAAATCCAGTTTAGGCGGAAAGTGTCTTCCATGATTAGGTCCAATTGTTTTTCAAGTTAAATGATAAAGTGTATGTTAAGTGCGACACTGATAAATTGAAATATAGTTATTTTCAAAAATAATCAAATTGTTATCAATTGTAACATACAAACAAGTTAAGTGACTGATTAATTAGCCGAGACTGAGCTGTCTGTCTAGAGTATTATACTTTTTTTAGTAATATTAGCAGGAATAAACATGTTAACATTCAATATTGAATTCTGCAGAAGTTGCCTCCCCTGATAAACAAAACGAGAACAAGTATGATGACATGAATGCTGGCATTGCATATAGAGGCATTCGGGCATTATAATCTTCTGTGGATAAATTGCTCAATATAATAAACAAGAGCACCACATAACGGGTGCCACATTCAGCTGCGGGTGCAGTTTTGAATACATGAAAGCTTGTCAGAATTATTTTTTTAGAGGTCACAGTGACTTTGACCTTTAACCTAGTGACCCAAAATGGGTGTGGCATGTAGTGCTCAACAAGGTGCATATACAAATGAAGTTTCAAAGTTGTAAGTGGAAGCACTTTGATTTTAGAGCAAAATGTCAAGGTTTTAGCACGGCTACAACAAGCTGGCTATCACAATACCTCTGGTTTTCTCCAAAAACAGCCGAGCTAAAATGTAGTTAATTTTGTTGTTGGAAACTTCAAGGTTCAAATTACTTAATTTTGTTTATTTGGACATGTTTTCAATTCTTAATTCATAATACAATATATATTAAATGATCGCAACATAGCCACTTTTTATAACATAAATAAGACGGATGTCATGATTTTGTAAATTGAAGAAAAATCATTTTACACTATTATAATATGATTGCCAAAGTAAATTGATATTATCTTACTTAACTAAAGTTTACATAATGAATGAAAGAAGCAATTCAAAAGGAATTTATGGTTTATACCTATGGGTTGAGTAAGTTGGCAACAAACATAACCTTTATAACATTGTCTATTGAATTGCATGTTCTACAAAAACATATTGTATATCGTCGCTGTCGTTCTCAAACCTCGTAGCTCCAAAATTTTCAAAATATTTTTTTCGTCTTTTCCGAATATATTAAGTCTGGTGCGTGTTTTGTGCTATATCTCGTAGCTCTACGCTACGCTAATCAGAGCCCTTTTAAAAGCCACGTGACGAAATGTTGTAGAATGATTGTTGGCTTTTCTCCCGGCGGAAAGTCGTAGCGACGCCATTTCACCTATAGGTACGTCGTTTCGTTTTGACAAATTTGACAAAAACGTTTTTTTTATTTTTTTATTTGCAACTACGAGGTTTCCTATCAGGACGAATTGTCGGTTTTTTCTCTTTCCTGAAAAGTTGGCATTTTGTAGCTACGAGGTTTGAGAACGACAGCGACGATATGTGATTTATCAGAGATTAAAAAAACACTCAATAATGTTCTCACATTAAAGATGCACATAGTACACTGCAACTCCAATATATCGCGGTTGAAGGGGTCCAAAGATCGCGACCGTGATATATCCGGCGCGCGATATAAATTGTCAGTTTATGTATGCATGTATATGTAAACATTAGCATCATTATGCAATCTCAAAACACGCTATTTACCAACCTTATTCAAGTTTGTGTTATATCCATATGTCATTAATTGGTATAACACAAAACATTATTCCATGTGAGTATTTTCAAATGCGTATAATTAAATTTTTAATCCGAAAAACATTGCCGAGTTTTATTGTTCAAGACATTTAATGTTATAATTGTGTACACCTTCATGTGTGCACTGGTGCGTTTCGGCAGTTCAAAGCAAATTCAATAGAGAATTGTAACACCCGAAATGACCTGTCATGTTTGACAAATGGGTCTTTTGTTTATCGCAGTACACAGGTGTTAATGTGATGTACAATGTAAGCAAACAATCTGGTCAAAACTGGATTATGAATGTTGGATTAAAGTTGGTGAAAAAAAGGGAAAAATACTTGCTTGAAACGGATTTTAATGCATCAAATTCTCAGATAAAAACATTTTATTTAAGGATTATGCTCGTCACATTTTTGGGAGCCATAGCCGATTCGCGATATATTGGACAACGCGATATAACGGACCGTGATATATTGGAGTTGCAGTGTATATTTGACACAAAGGGAATCCTTGGCATCTTAGTTATTGCGTACTGTGCAGTACTATTGTATTCCTTAATGATTCGAATAAAAGTACGCTATCTTCAACATCCATTTTTATACATTCATTTTCGGTTGATTCCGTTTCAATTAGGCATATGCTTATACCTCTCTGCTTTTGTGTGGTTGCGGTCTATGTATCTGTAATAAAGGTATAATTTTTGTTTACAAGTTTGTCTAGTGTATTGTTCAATTAACAACTACCACCACTATGATACAAATTGTTGAAGACTTGATCTGATAGAAGGTACCAACTGCATAAGAGAAGAATTCTAAAGCCCTAAATGAACAAGAAATGAGTCTATAGAGCAAGGATGTCCCCACATATCACTAGGGAAACAAGTTTTCAAGTGAAATGCAATGTCATCATGGTTTTCATTAGTGGTAAATTGTCTTAAAATAGCATGATGAATGACAAAGGTGAAGTCTTAATAAGCACTTTTATAACCATGTTTGATTTTTGAAGTATTGACATGCCCTTTGAGACAGGGAGCCAAGTTTAACATCTTCTAAATCCTCTTTTGACGATAAGCATATTTGCCAAGTTATTTTTAAGTCCATCAATACGTGGCAAAGTTATGGCTGAGGCAGGAATTTTCAGATTCGGCCTCTTAGAAAGGAGACATAAATGCTGTTTGTTTTAAGGGATTAATTTCAGTTTTGAATACCGCATTTAATCAATTAAGCAATATAAGCCACAGTTCTCACTAGATTTAGGGTGCTTTCTTCCACTTAATAAAAAAATCTTCACAATTTTTGACAACAAGAGACCATTTTGAAACCAGTTACATACTTAAACTTTCACAGAATCAATCTATGATAGACACTTATATGAAACTTTAGTCATATCTGTGCTTAACAAGGGCTGTTTGTAAAACATGCATGCCCCCCATATGGGCTCTCCGTTGTAGTGACAGCCATTGTGTGAATATGTTTTTTGTCACTGTATGTCAATGACCTGTGAAATGTATCCAATTAATAGTGCAAAAACCAATCAGGACCTATACTAATCAATTATATCCATTATATGATTGAGTCTTTGATTTTTTGGATTCCTTTCACACATTTTGACTTATTTGACAATATGTGAAACGTGCACACAATATGTAATGTTTTATTTATTAATGGTAATGAAACATGTTATTTATAGCAGTTAACTCCCCTAGTCAATGACCACCATAGATAGCAATGCAATCTGATTAAAAATAGCCAAGGCTAGTGTCGTGTATTGGGCAAATGTATACAAGTGCAACTTGACCACATGACCAGTATCATGTGTTTACCACACACAGAAGTCAGTTATGTAATAGACCATTAATTCCACTCCCAACTTTGGCCACTTGCCAAGATACTGACCAGTATCAGATGGGGTTGTGAAACTGTGTAAACAGTGAACACCAGTCCATGTAATACTGGCCTACCACTTGTACTAGTTGATTTGGAGTTAATACAGTAATGCATGTACAAATGAGACACTAAGCTCAAAAGTTAATTATATGTGCCTCTGAAAACTAACCAGAGGAGTAGGTTGAAATTTACAATCTTTACTTGGCATTTGAGGAAATCTGAACTCTCAGGGTTTGGATAGAACATCCCCAAATTAACTTTTCTTTACACTGTTGTTATTTTTGTTCAATACACAAATATTAACCTAACTTTACAAATCCTGTACAGTAAAGGAAACTAAATCTAAGTTGATATTTTAATATGCTTGATCCTATTTATGTATTAACATTGTTTCATACATACAAACTGTGTTGCTGTTTTTCAATTAACAAGCAGATTAAAAATTAATTACATGTATATTTTTATGTATAATTTGAATTGACAAAATTAAATGCAAGTTGCGTAGCAAGAATTACATGTTTGATTTATTGTCAGTGTATCGTGACATTTTCTCAATGTTTCAGACCACCAATTTGTCAAAGCTACATGTATCAACCGCTTGGATGGTCAAGCTAAATAGAATTGACCCAGCAAATCACAACTGTCCTGTTGCCATATAATATTACATATCATATTACATTGGTTTTTTAAATGTTGAATTCTCACGTCATTTCCATAAACATAGTATTTACTGGCACAGAAACAAAGGCTTATACATCATTATGAATGAACATGTGTCAAAAATTCAATTTGTAAGTCTCTTTACTGGACAGTGTTGAAAACAGAATAAACTAGTGACCTGAAAATCAATAGGGGTCATCTGCGAGTCACGATCAATGTACCTATGAAGTTTCATGATCCTAGGCAAAGCGTTCTTGAGTTATCATCCGAAAATCATTTTACTATTTTGGGTCACCGTGACCTTGACCTTGTGACCTCAAAATCAATAGGGGTCATCTGCGAGTCTTGATCAATCTACCCATGAAGTTTCATGATCCTAGGCGTATGCGTTCTTGAGTTATCAACCGGAAACCATTTTACTATTTCGGGTCACCGTGACCTTTGACCTAGTGACCTCAAAATCAATAGGGGTCATCTGCGAGTCATGATCAATCTACCCATGAAGTTTCATGATCCTAGGCGTATGCATTCTTGAGTTATCATCCGGAAAACCATTTTACTATTTCGGGTCACCGTGACCTTGACCTTTGACCTAGTGACCTCAAAATCAATAGGGGTCATCTGCAAGTCATGATCAATCTACCCATGAAGTTTCATGATCCTAGGCATATGCATTCTTGAGTTATCATCCGGAAACCATTTTACTATTTCGGGTCACCGTGACCTTGACCTTTGACCTAGTGACCTCAAAATCAATAGGGGTCATCTGCAAGTCATGATCAATCTACCCATGAAGTTTCATGATCCTAGGCGTATGCGTTCTTGAGTTATCATCCGGAAACCAATTTACTATTTCGGGTCACAGTGACCTTGACCTTGACCTAGTGACCTCAAAATCTATAGGGGTCATCTGCGAGTCATGACCAATCTACCTATGAAGTTTCATGATCCTAGGCATATGCGTTCTTGAGTTATCATACGACAACCACCTGGTGGACGGACCGACATACCGACCGACCGACCTACCGACCGACTGACCGACATGAGCAAAGCAATATACCCCCTCTTCTTCGAAGGGGGGCATAAAAATCTTGCATCACGCACAAGTGCTGACATGAAGGCTGAAAAAAGTTGAATTTCTTTAAAAAAAAAAGTAAACACAATTGTTCAACAAACTTTCACCAAATTAAAAATGTATTTGCCAATTTAAAACCCGTTCTATATGGTTACACCTGCGATAGGCAGTGAAAGCCATAATAAGTAATTAAGGCTTGCTCTAATAAAACGGGGTTTTATGCATGTGTGTAAAGTGTTGCCCCAGATTAGCCTGTGAAGTCCAGAACTACTGTTGAGCTTTTAAGATATTTTTGTAAAGAAAGTATTTTCTTAGCAAATATCCTGTTAAGGCAGAAAGTATTGTCTCTAATTAGCCTATGTGGACTTAACAAGCTAATCTGGGACGACACTTTACGCACATGCATTAAACCCACAGTTCACAAAGCGAGGCACATATTACCTGATTGTCACTGCTCTGAAGGTGGCAAGGAGTGCACGGAGGAGATGGTGAGCTGCCTCTGCAGCGGTGGCTTGGGTTTCACGCCCCGGGCTCGCATGTAGGACAGGAACTGCTCTGGTATCTCTTCCAGCACCTCCTGGGCCAGTCGAGCCTGAACCATAGCTGGATTGTCACCCTGCCTGCCCATGAACTCTTTGTATGGCACAAACTGAAAGTATGAATGAGCCAAACTCTGGTAAAACAGGGTCTATCGCATGTGTCATCAAGTTCTGCACAGGCTAATCAGGGATGACACGGTCTGCCTATACTGGAATTTGTCTTAAATAGACTACCTGTAGACAAAAAAGAATCCATAAAAGGTGAAAGTGTCTTCCCTGATAAGCCTAAGCTGGCTGCACAGGCTAAACTGGGTAGACACTTTACGCACATGCAATAAGCCCTCCCTTCCTAGTGCCTAGCTGAAGTCAAATATTACAATTTGTTTAATGATGGCAGTTTTTCTGTAAGCAAAGCCTTCACTAGTTCATTTTATGTTATCTGAAGATGTCATTTCAATAAAACATTATTTTGTATTATATTAACTCTAAAGTATTAAGTTACGGAAAACGATTCTTCTTTTTTGCGTTGCTTAGATGAATTGAGAAAATTTGGTGAATTGCAGTCAATCAAGCAAGGGGCTCTGAAAACATGGTACATGTATTAACATAAACGAAAAAAAGAATTTCCTTTGTAAGGTTAAAAAAAAAAGGTAAAGTAAAATCTAGTGAGGTCCAGTAAAACTGATGAGAAACAGGATCTCCTGTCCTGTGATTTTTGTGTGTCTTTTGCATGGGTTGACTGATTCCAGCGACTTTTTTGTATTCCATTACTGAAGCCACAATCATTGGATAAAATCATTTTAAACAAGAGATGTGTTGGTCAGAAACTCAATGCCCCCTATTGCGCCGCTTTGAAATAAAATTTCAATATATCAATTGGCAGGTTTAGAAATTATCTCCCTATAAAAGCTTATTACTTCCCTTGGATTGTATTTTTTTACTTTTGACCTTGAAGGATGACCTTGACCTTTCACCACTCAAAATGTGCAGCTTCATGAGATACACATGCATGCCAAATATCAAGTTGCTATCTTCAATATTCAAAAAGTTATGACAAAACTTTAACCAAGGTTAAAGTTTTGGGACACACACAATGAATGACAGACAGACAGACAGACAGGCCAAAAACAATATACCCCCGATCTTTCTATCCGGGGGCATAAAAAGTTAAGAAATTTTTTTTTTTTTTTTTTTTTAACCTTTGACCTTGAAGGCTGACCTTTACCTTTCACCACTCAAAATGTGCAGCTCCATGAAGTACACATGCATGCCAAATATGAAGTTGCTGTGTTCAATATTACACAAGAGATGTGTTGGTCAGAAACACAATGCCCCCTATTGGGCCGCTTTGGAATACAATTTCAATATATCATTTGGCAGGTTTACAAATTATCTCCCTTTCAAAGATTATAACTTCCCTTGGATTGTAGTTTTTTTCTTTTGACCTTGAAGGATGACCTTGACCTTGACCACTCAAAACGTGCAGCTTCATGAGATACACGTGCATGCCAAATATCAAGTTGCTATCTTCAATATTAAACAAGAGGGACTGCAAGCCCAAAGTCGCTCACCTGAGATAACAAGATATTATTGGGATGAATCTTCTGACCAAGTTTCACAAAGATCAGAAAAAAATGTGGCCTCTAGAGTGTTAACAAGGTTTTACTATAGCCATATAAGGAAAAATGCCCCGACCCTGGCAGCCATGTTTTTCAAAAAACCGGCATCATTTTTGAACTCTTCCAAGATATTATCAGGATGAATCTCCTGACCAAGTTGCACGAAGATCGGACAGTAAATGTGGCCTCTAGAATGTTAACAAGATTTTACTATAGCCATATAAGGAAAAATGCCCCGCCCCTTGGAAGCCATTTTTTTCAAGCAAACATAATTACTTTTGAGCTCATCCAAGATATCATTGAGATCTGACCAAATTTCATTAAGATTGGACAATAAATGTGGCCTCTAGAGTGCTAACAAGGTTTTACTATAGTCATATAAGGAAAAATGCCCCGCCCCTGGCCGCCATGTTTTTAAAGCAACCAAAACCATTTTCGAACTCATCCAAGATATCATTGGGACAAATCTTCAGACCAAGTTTCATGATGATTGGAAAATAAATGTGACCTCTAGAGTGTTTACAAGGTTTTCCTATAGCCATATAAGGAAAATAGCCCTGCCCCCGTGGTGGCCATGTTTTTCAACCAATCAGCATCATTTTTTAACTCGTTCAAGATATTATTGGGATGAATCTTCTGACCGAGTTTCATGATGATCGGACTATAAATGTTGCCTCTAGAGTGTTAACAAGATTTTACAATAGCCTTATATAGCCATATAAGGAAAAATGCCCCGCCCCTTGAAGGCCATGTTTTTCAAGCAAACGTAACCATTTTCGAACTCATCCAAGATATCATTAAGACAAATCTTCTGACTATATTTCATGAAGATTGGAAATAAATGTGGCCTCTAGAGAGTTAACAAGGATAATGTTGACGCAGCACAACAGACAACAGACGACGGAAAAAAAGCGATCACAAAAGCTCACCATGAGCATGTGTTCAGGTGAGCTAAAAAGTTATGACCAAACTTTAACAAAGGTTAAAGTTTTGGGAGGGGCAGGCAGGCAGGCAGGCAGGCAGGCAGGCAGGCAGGCAGGCAGGCAGGCAGGCAGGCAGGCAGGCAGGCAGGCAGGCAGACAGACAGACAGACAGACAGACAGACAGACAGACAGACAGACAGACAGACAGACAGACAGACAGACAGACAGACAGACAGACAGGACAAAAACAATAAACCCCCGATCTATCTATCCGGGGGCATAAAAGGTTATCATAAAACTTTAATGAAGGTTTAAGTTATAGGAAAGAAAAATACAATGATATTTGACCTTGACCTTTCACCACTAAAAATGTGCAGCTGCGTGAGAAGTAAGTAAGAGATTGAATCAATGAAGAAATGAAAATTATTTTTTTTTAATTTTGACCTTTGACCTTTAAGGATGACCTTTACCTTGACTTCACCATGCAAAATGTGCAGCTCCATGAGATACACATGCATGCCAAATATCAAGTTGCTACGTTCAATATTGCACAAGTTATGCAGAATGTTAAAGTTTTGGTTAAAGTTTTGGGACACATATATTTGATCTTTGACCTTGAAGAATGACCTTGACCTTTCACCACTCAAAATGTGCAGCTCCATGAGATACACATGCATGCCAAATATCAAGTTGCTATCTTCAATATTGCAAAAGTTATGACAAAGGTAAAAGTTTTGGTTAAAGTTTTGGGACACACACACACAGACACATACAATGACAGACCTTGAAGAATGACCTTGACCTTTCACCACTCAAAATGTGCAGCTCCATGAGTTACACATGCATGCTAAATATCAAGTTGCTATCTTCAATATTGCAAAAGTTATGACAAAGGTAAAAGTTTTGGTTAAAGTTTTGGGACACACACACACAGACACATACAATGACAGACAGGCCAAAAACAATATACCCCCGATCTTTCGATCCGGGGGCATAAAAAGCAAAAGCTTTATTCTATCACTATTTTTGTCCACGATAATTTTGACCTTATAATGAAACTTGCTTATAACATAAAAACATTGCCTTGTTATGATATTTGGGATGAGTACGAAAATTAGTGTGGTTTGTTCAAAAGCATAGATGCCATGTAGTGAGTCTAATGTGAAACCTGGTAAAAGCTACCTTGTCAAAAACAGTAAAGATGTCATGTGTGGACCTCATGACCGTTGGCTCTAAGCATTAAACATTCATCATCTTAAAAACTAATATACGGCAAGTATTTCGGTTTTAAATCATGTATGCTATGCAGATAGTTCTTTAAGTCCTCAGAAATAAACCTTCCTACCAAATTCTCAGCTGGTATAATAGACATAAGTCTGATATTTTATGTCTGATATTCTTTGAACTATTAATCTGTTTTATTTTCACCACTAAGGGGTACACTTTTTGTACATCATACCTGCACTATGTCCCTTTCTGCATATCTGCCACGGGAAGAGAGTCTGACATCATCTCCATCTAATTCCTCCATGGCTGAAACATGACAGTGTACATGAGCCTCTCTCTGTGAAAAGGGGGTTTAACCCTTTGCATGCTGGGAAATTTGTTGTCTGCTAAAATGTCGTCTGCAGAATTTTTAAAATAAGCATTTTCTTCGATTTTTTTTTTAAGAATACTATCAGAATAGCAAACAGTTTGGATCCTGATGAGACGCCACGTTCTGTGGCGTCTCATCTGGATCCAAACTGTTTGCAAAGGCCTTTAAAATTTGTTCCCGCACTGAAAGGGTTAATTCATGAGTAGTAAGCAGTAAGTGTCCTCCTAGATAAGCTTGTGCCGTCTGCACAGTGTAATCAGGAACGATACTTTTCCCTTTAACTGGATTTTGGTCAAGAAGATTCTTCTTTTGAACAAAAAGTACACACAAAAAGAGGAAAGTGTCATCCCAGATTAGCCTGTGTGGACTGCACAGGCTTACTTGCGACGACACTTCACTCACATGCATTAAACCCTTTTTCACAGACCAAGGCTCAAACAATGTTCTGGCTGTATTTGTTACACCTGGAAAATCAAGTAAAATCACGTATGTAAGAAAAAGTAATATTACATTATATTTGGTATGCATTGGAAAGCAGGTGTTCTTACACATACATGATGCTTTTTCATTATTATATAAATAATCCTTAAAACTTGCTAATTTCATTTAACAAATTCTCTTGATTTGTGTTCAGCAGTGTCATGAAAAAGACATTATTATTTCTTTAAATGTGTGTCAGGGACTACACTTACATCTTTTTAAAATTGTCAATTAATGATTTGATCACCAGCGGTAGCCTAAATTCAAACATATTTCTGCGCAAACAATTTGATCCCTTTTATTAGTAATATTTAATAAATCTACACATTATCAAATTTCATAGAGCTGATTTCGATCTGAATTTACTCGTCCTCACATTTCGACCATACCTGTAAAATCTGCATCTCCGACGCCAATGATGATGATGGACATTGGAAGTGAGGCAGCCTGCAAGAAACTTAAGCATGTGAGTAATCAATATCACTAGTCACTGTGGTGTAGTGGATACATTGTCGGCCTAGTGACCAGGAGATCACGGGTTCAATCCCCACTGCGACAGTAAACAATATCGCTAGTCACCATGGTGTAGTGGATACATTGTCGGCCTAGTGACCAGGAGATCACGGGTTCAATCCCCACTGCGACAGTAAACAATATCGCTAGTCAACGTGGTGTAGTGGATACATTGTCGGCCTAGTGACCAGGAGATCACGGGTTAAATCCCAACTGTGACAGTAATCAATATCGCTAGTCACTGTGGTGTAGTGGATACATTGTCGGCCTAGTGACCAGGAGATCACGGGTTAAATCCCAACTGTGACAGTAATCAATATCGCTAGTCACTGTGGTGTAGTGGATACATTGTCGGCCTAGTGACCAGGAGATCACGGGTTCAATCCCCACTGTGACAGTAAACAATATCGCTAGTCAACGTGGTGTAGTGGATACATTGTCGGCCTAGTGACCAGGAGATCACGGGTTCAATCCCCACTGTGACAGTAATCAATATCGCTAGTCACCGTGGTGTAGTGGATACATTGTCGGCCTAGTGACCAGGAGATCACGGGTTCAATCCCCACTGTGACAGTAATCAATATCGCTAGTCACCGTGGTGTAGTGGATACATTGTCGGCCTAGTGACCAGGAGATCACGGATTCAATCCCCACTGTGACAGTAATCAATATCGCTAGTCACCGTGGTGTAGTGGATACATTGTCGGCCTAGTGACCAGGAGATCACGGGTTCAATCCCCACTGTGACAGTGTATTCTATTGATCTTCTCCAAAGACGCCAAGTACTGGTTCTTGGTCCCAAGAAACAACTAGAGAGCACTTCAATCAGCCTTTGGCTTTCAATGCAATCCAGCTAGAATAAAAAGGTTTAAACTAAATCTAATATTGCTCCTTATAAAGAACCTCAAAACAATGATGATATGAGTTCACCTAATAGTGCTAGCACATGAGTTATAAAGTAAGACCTCAGTCTTTTGATATTGCCAATCATTTTGGTGCTGACTGTTTGGTCACTAAAATCAAAATTATCATTCAAGGAGGCCCTCTGTTAACTGTAATATTTATTAATGAGCATTGCTCTGTGTAAAGGGGTTTTATTCATGTGCGTAAAGTGTCGTCCCAGATTAAACTGTTCAGTACGCAGTGCGCACAGGCTAATCAAGGACAACACTTTCCGCTTTTATGATATTTTTCGTTTTAAGAAAGTCTCTTCTTAGCAAAAATAAAGTTTAAGCAGAAAGTGTGGTCCCTGATTAGCCTGTGAAGACTGCACAGGCTAATCTGGGACAACACTTAACACACATGCATTAAACCGCCTTTTCACAGAACACGGCTCATTCATTAAATAGTCTTGAAGCAGTCACATACATACTTGCACTATGGCCTCGCGGGTCTGCTCCATGTCAGTGATGATTCCATCTGTGATGATCAGCATGATGAAATACTCGTCCCCGTTCTGTTTGGCAGTAGCAAACCTGTGAATTAACACTGTTAATAGTTTCTCTTGTCGCATAATCAGCAGAGAAATTACAAAATAAGCCCCCCCTCCCTGTCTGGCATTAACTACTTTATTCACACCTCGTGAGTAATGCAAACATGCACAATATATTGTCATCTTTGTGATGTAATTTTATAATTTCCATACTATTAATCTGTGTTTGTGATGGTGTTCTTCATTATGACAGAACATTGTCAAATCAATAAATAAGATTGAAAGCTTTGTTATAATTCATGTTTTCCCAGCTTTCATAAGTATTTCAGTCATATCATGGCGTTCAGTTTACCAACACACACTTTCCTTTGTAAACTGATGAACCAGTACTACGAGCACATCCCTATACCAGTATCTGACAACTGCCCTACTTAAAGGGGCCTTTTCACAGATTTTGAAGTTTGCCATTAAATGCTTTATATTGATAAATGTGAACATTGGATCTAAAAAGCTCCAGTAAAAAAATCAAGAATAAAATTTAAAAAAGGAAAAAAAAAATAGACCGTATCAGGGCTCGAAACCAGTGACCCCCGGAGTCCTGGAGTAAAAACCAATTAGACCGCTCGGCCATCCTGCCAAGTACGTATGAAAGACGTATTTTATACTTTAAATAAGCAACCTTCGTAGTTTCACAAAATTAAACCACAACAACAGAACTCTCCAAATTATTCAATCGTTTCACGTTGCAACCCTTTATAATTTTCAGGTTTTTAAATTGTCGAAAGAAGCATATAATGGCTATATTAGACCATGGTAAATGTTCAGTATTACTGTTTCCTCAAAAATATCATAACAAAAACGAAAATTTGCGAATCTGAAACAACTTTTTTCAATGTTGTCAATTTACCAAAACGTGAAAAGATTCCTTTTAATTAGAGGTTGGGAGAGAATGGCTGTTGAAACAATTTTACAACCAAATCTCACAAGTTACGTTGTGTTTTTTTTGGCCTGGAATCAAAACAGCTATCCTCTGGGTTTTAGTCCAACACTTTGGCAGCTGGTCCGGTGTGATGTTTTTTCTAAGCTTCAAATACCATTTGTTACTTTAACATAACACAGATTATGGCATCTATAAAGTCTTATATTGTTATTTTATCTACCAAAAGGCATATAAATTCATATATATTGGTTTTAGCACAGATGTCACAATAGCCAGATATCAGAAAGAAAGAGTTGTTTATTGGCAAATAACTACTATAATGCAAATATTATCTAAATTCAAACATGATTTTGAAATATTTTAGAAACTGAAAAACACAAATTCATTTCACTCGGTTGTTTCAAGGACTGGAGCTTTATTTTGTTTGTGTATACAGAAAGTTCTGCATACATCTACCTTTTGCATTTACAACACCTTGTTAAAATTTGTTTCTCTCATACCTGGCTACATGGTTAATACACGGTGCGAAGTTTGTAGGTCCGTACAGCTGCACTGATGTGATCGCTTTTGTGTATGCTTCAACCACACCCTCTATACCCTGGCAGTAGGGGTTCTGTGGATTCCCATTCTGAAGTATAAGATTCCCATTCTAAAGTAAATGATGCACATTTAAATTTTAACCTTCACATTCTTAAGTAGAAGATCTATATTCAGAAGTGAAATATTCCCATTCTAATGTATACTATTCACAATCTGAAGTACCGGGTATTTGATTCACATTTTGAAGTATAAGATTCCCATTCTGTAATATAAGATGTCCATTTTGATGTAATGGGAATCTTTTACTTGAAAATCAACATCTTAAAGAATGGGAATTTGAAGTATAAGATTCCCATTCTTTAAAATAAGATGATGAATTTCAAGTAAAAGATTCCCATTCTGTTATATAAGATTTCCACTTTGAAGTATTAGATTCCCATTCTGTAATATAGGATTTATATTTTGAAGTATAAGAATCCCATTCTGCAAAATAAGATGCCCATTTTGAAGTATAAGAATTCCATTCTGCAAAATAAGATGCCCATTTTGAAGTATAAGAATCCCATTCTGCAATATAAGATGCCCATTTTGAAGTATAAGAATCCCATTCTGCAATATAAGATGCCCATTTTGAAGTATAAAAATCCCATTCTGCAAAATAAGATGCCCATTTTGAAGTATAAGATTCCCATTCTGTAATATAAGATGCCAATTTTTAAGTATTAGAATCCCATTCTGTAATATTAGATGCCAATTTTTAAGTATTAGATTCCCATTCTGTAATATTAGATGTCCATTCTGAAGAATTATATTCCCATTCTGTAATATAATCCATTTTGAATTAAAAGATTCCCATTCTCATTTTCAAGTCTAACCCTTAAAGCGCTGGAGCTGAATTTTATAGGCCTTTGCAAACAGTTTGGATCCAGATGAGACGCCACAGAACGTGGCGTCTCATCAGGATCCAAACTGTTTGCTATTCTGATAGTATTCTTTGAAAAAAATCGGAAGAAAATGCTAATTTTAGAAATTCGGCAGACAACATTTTAGCAGACGACAAATTTCCCAGCATGCAAAGGGTTCACAGAGATGCATTTGAGGGCAAGTGAACTGAAGATATTAATTATTGTAGCAGTAGACAATGATTTCAGTTAACCAGTTTTAAAAGAATTTTACCTGTAAATGATCAAAAGTGGATAAAAATCTATAATTTAGATAAACCAATACATTTTCCCTTTTGTTTTCTAAGCCTGGCATGATAAACCTGATCTATAATCAACACTAACCTATTATTCTCTATTTATTTAATGCTTTCCTCAGTTTTTTTTCATTTGAAAAGTGTATCCATGGAGAACTTTGCAGGAAAAATAACACATTTACATCTGTGTAATGACAAAATAATGCCATTTAACAGCGAAACCATGCAAGGTGTTTGTACTAAAACTGACATTGCCCAATAAAAAGCTCAAAAGCATACAATAAGATTGTAAACAATATTTATTAGAGTTTATTAAAATTATACTTCATAACTTTCTTGGTAATCATCTTTCTATAAGACTAGAATTTACAAAATCATTTAACCACATAAACGAAAAAGTTGTACAACATCAATGAAATTTTACTCATAAAAGATGTTCAGATTTTTTTAATGTAATATTCTGATACCTACTTTCCTGCATTTGAAATTAAACTTGCTAAACAATGGATAGAAAGGTTTGTATCTAAAGAGCAGACGCACCTTTAAGACAGGATTGCAGATATCTTAAGATTCAAAACTCAACAAATCCTATTAAGATTTTACTGGTCAATAATTATTGTGAATATTGTATAATTGTAAGCATGTTTGAAGATACCACTATGCACTGTGAGGGAGTACATTCTTTAATATGGCAAAACAGTATGAATACACTTAATAAATCAATTAATTAATCAATTGAGAATTAATCAAATTAAATAAGGAGCAACAAAGAACCTCACCAAAGCAAACTCGTGTGAAACAATCCCATTAGGGGGAAGTCGTGCTCCAAAACCTAGTGCTGGAAACATCTGGTCTCTGAAAAAATCCAAACAAACCAAAAATTATACATGGGAAGTTTATAACAGTTATAATCATAATGCCATATAGGAAGCTAACTTGAGTGAAATATAAAATAGAATATGAGCCAAGTTCTTGTTCATTTTTTTATAAGACACATGTTCATGAGTATCCTTTTGAACTCATTGAATAAATGACCACAGACCAAACAAAATTCATACATTTTCGTAGAACTGTATTAAACAAACATAAGAAATTCTAATGAAATATCCTTGCAAAAAATTTAAATCACAAAATACTTACGAATCATAGTCCTTGATGATGTTGCCTACAGCTCTCAGGGCGTTGCAGTATGGGCTAGGGTGGTAGGGGCTGATGAAGTGAAGGGAGGAAGGTGTCTTGGGGTCGCCGTTTGAGGCGGTAAAGTCAATGGCAATAGTGCAGTTCAGCTGTGTCCTGTAGTAATGTTAATACTCATTTCCACATCTAGTACAGATATTTAAAAGAAAGCGCAAATTATAATTCTTGCTGACATTTTTCATCTTAGAGATTTTTTATTTTATTTAAGTCCATGTATAAAACATACTTTAAAAAAGCCTAGTGAGGCAAAGTGTATCAGGAAAGAGTGATTGTTTTTCTGTGTCTGTGTCCTGTAAGACACAGGATTTGAAGCATTTTTATCGAAACCGATCATAACAGAGCCCTGTTTCATTAAAAAATTCTCTTTTTTTTTAAGCTCAACTTTGAAGATGATTTTAAGTTTTCACTCAGCTTAGTATTGAGGATGTTGGTCAGATCTTTAATAATCTGAAAAGTCAGCCATAAGAATAACCACCTATTCTTCCTCAAACTCACGGTAGAGTCAGACTCAACACTCTACAAAACAAGAGGGCCAAGATGGCCCTAGTTCACTCACCTGAGAGGAGTCGGTTCATTCAATCTTAACCAAATGTCAAACTTGAACTAGATATTGTCCAAACAAACATCCTGGTCAAGTTTCATCATTATTTCATCTGCGAGTCATGATCAAAGTACCTATGAAGTTTCATGATCCTAGGCGTAAGCAGTCTTGAGTTATCATCGGGAAACCATTTTTCTAAGTTGAGTCACCGTCACCTTAACAGCCATTTTGTGAATACGTTTTTTGGCACTGTGACCTTTACCTTTGACCTAGTTACCTGATAATCAATAGGGGTCTTCTGCGAGTTATGATCAATATACCTATGAAGTTTCATGATCCTAGGCATAAGTTATCTTGAGTTATCATCCGGAAACCATTTAACTATTTCGGGTCATCATGACCTTGACCTTTGACCTAGTGACCTGAAAATCAATAGGAGTCATATGCGAGTCATGATCAATGTACCAATGAAGTTTCATGAACCTTGGCATAAGCGCTCTTGAGTTATCATACGGAAACCATCTGGTGGACGGACGGACCGACATGAGAAAAACAATATACCCCCTCTTCTTCGAAAGGGGGGGGAGGGGTATAATGCCAAAACTGCCCCCCTCCCAGCAGCCATGTTATTCAACTGACTGGAACCATTTTTGAACTCAACTCTCGTATCAAGGAAACAAATGTTCTGAGCAAATTTCATGAAAATTGGGCCAAAAATGTGACTACTACTGTGTTCACATGTTTTCATTATATACATATAGAGAATAATGCCCTGCCCACTGGCGGCAATGTTTTTTCACCGATCCTGACCATTTTCAAACTCTAACGAGATATCGATAAAACCAATGTTTTGACCAACTTTCATGATGATTGGGCAAAAATTGTGACTTCTAGAGTGTTTACAAGGTTTCTCTATAGCCAAATAGGGAAAACTGCCACTATATACATATAGAGAAAAATGCCCCGCCCACTGGCGGCCATCTTTTTTCATCGATCTCGACCATTTTCGAACTCGTCCGAGACATCAATTGAACCAATGTTTTGACCAACTTTCATGATAATTGGGCAAAAATCGTGACTTCTGGAGTGTTTACAAGGTTTCTCTATAGCCAAATAAGGAAAACTACCCCGCCCACTGGCGGCCATGTTTTTCAACGGATCAGAACCACTTTTGAACTCAAACAAGATAATTTTATCATTAAGACAAACATTTTGATAAAGTTACATGAAGATTGGGCATGAAATGTGACTTCTACAGTGTTTACAAGGTTTTTCTTTTTTTTGACCTAGTGACCTAGTTTTTGACCCGGCACAACTCAGTTTCGAACTCGGCCGAGATTTCATTGGGACAAAGCTTCTGACCAAGTTTCATGAAGATGGGACAAGAAATTTGGCCTCTAGAGTGTTTACGAGCAAATGGTAACAGACGGACGGACATACGACGGACAAAGACCGGTCAGAAAAGCTCACCTGAGCAATCAGGTGACAGAGCTAAAGATGAGAAAACCAAATTAAGCATGATGGTCAACATAATCTCGCAAATTGAGCACAAACTGTATATTGATTCAGTATAATGACGTAGGTATATTCATGTACTAGGCCCAAGTGTCCCAAATAAAGCAACCATAATGTAAATAATTATCTTAAAAACGTTTATGATAACATTTTAAGTTTTTACATTTAAACAACCATTGTGAATCATCTTATTCCAAAGTTTAGGGTTATATTCTTGGCCTACCCTCCACGCACGTAGTCCAGGAAAGTGTAGATCTTCTCTATTTTGAAACTCATTAACTCTACCGTGCCTGAGTTCTGGTACTTGGCACCTTTCTTCTTCTTTTTCTTTAGGTTAATACACTGTTACAATGAGAAATAGGAACATAAGTTACCATTTCCTTAAGTGAACATATTGTCATTTTAAGTATTTAATTTTATACACTATAATTGACAAAAAGCAAATAATCACAATAAATTAAACTTAATGGTTTTACAACTGTCTTTCCCTCATGTGTACACACTTATTTGGTTAAAGACTTACATTGTAAATATGTACTTTTAATAATAATTTTTACATGAAAATATTAAAAACAACCCAAATTCATAAGGAGAAGAAACAGGGGTGATAAATTTAAATAAACCACACACACCAAATAATTGAATTCATCTTCAGCAAGAAGAGAATAATGTGTATATTTAAGCATGAAGATGATGTACATTAGAATAAGTCTGATGAAACTTCTCTCTGTGTGTCTGTCTGTGTGTCTGTCTGTGTGTCTGAATGTCTGTCCATGTGTCTGTCTGTCTGTGTGTCTGTCTGACTGTCTGTCTGTCTGTCTGTAAGCAACACCATCACAGACCTCATATAGATTACTGCTGCCTGGACCCCGGGAAAGTTCCCTAAGAGATGTTGTGAAGTCTCCGATAAAGTCATGTCTGTAACAACCACCATTATATGGGTTAAACAAAACAGAATTTTTGAAATTAGTAATTTATTTGATTTCAAAATTAGTTAACACATCGTTTTATCCATACTTCCTTCAAAGATGTGCTGAAAGCATGAAAAAGTCATGGGTGAAACAACATCAATGCATGGGTGAAACAACAGGATTTAGATAACAATACAAATATGATTTTAAAATAGTAAACTCTAATTTTTCTCCATTATTTCATATGTAAGTAACAATGTTTACAAAATTATGAAGTCGAAATGATTATACTGACAATATTCACCCATGCCATAACAATCTGTTTAGTTATGTCCAACAAAAGGAAAGTTATCTTATTTATTGAATTTAAACTTCTATAAAAACATTATTTTAACCAGCACAGATGGTTGTAACGTGCGCTGTCAAACTGCTCGAACAAAAATTGATACCATATTTGTTCATGGCAAATTAATTATCAATATTAACGAAGTGTTAACACCGAACACACTGATAAATAATATCTATTACTTGGTCCTCTAAAATGTAATACATCAGACCCAACCCACACTTTTAGAGAGAAATTCTTTTAATTCTCATGACACTTCTAGTTGTAGCACATGGGCTATACAAGGATGCTTTTCATGCAGGACACATGATGTTGTTTATGTCACAGGATCATGATAATTAAGATTACATGTATTATTTTGCTGCACCTTTTTAATGCTAAGAGTGTTTTTTTCCGTTATCTGATTAAAAACAACAAGGGCTGTTTGTAAAACATGCATGCCCCCCATATGGGCTGTCAGTTGTAGTGGCAGCCATTGTGTGAATAAGTTTTTGTCACTTTGACCTTGATCTTCGACCTAGTGACCTGAAAATCAATAGGGGTCATCTGCCAGTCATGATAATTGTACCTATGAAGTTTCATGATCCTAGGCCTAATTATTCTTGAGTTATCATCCGGTAACCATTTTATTATTTTGAGTCACTGTGACCTTGACCTTTGACCTAGTGACCTGAAAATCAATAGGGGTCATCTGCCAGTCATGATCAATGTACCCATGAAGTTTCATGGTCCTAGGCCTAAGCATTCTTGAGTTATCATCCGGAAACCATTTTACTATTTCGAGTCACTGTGACCTTGACCTTTGACCTAGTGACCTGAAAATCAATAGGGGTCATCTGCCAGTCATGATCAATGTACCCATGAAGTTTCATGATCCTAGGCCTAAGCGTTCTTGAGTTATCATCCGGAAACCATCTGATGGACAGACGGACAGACAGACGGATCGACCGACGGACTTACATGTGCAAAACAATATACCCCCTCTTCTTTGAAGGGGGGCATAAAAATTCCAAGGAAAATAGACTTATTTGACAAAAGTGCCATATTATTACTTATACAAATTGTGGGTATAACAACGATAGAGGGTAAGTTATTTGTTTACTTGGTATAAGGTGGGCCTTCAGATTAAATGTACACAACAGTATTAGGTCAATTTTGTGTGCTAATGCAAATATTTGGGGCGGATAGGTCGATAGTTCTGGTCTTCTGCAAGTACTGCACTTCAATTGGATATTTTCAATTTTGCCAAGCAGACTCCACCCATAACAGGACCTTTGTGTTGAAATGTTTTGCCAAGTATACATGTCTCAGATATTTTTTGGGCTTATTTTGGGGACCATGCCCCTGCTTAAAGGTTTATATTTTTCCCCTATCCCTAAACGTTGCCCACTTATGTAAATTTCAGTTTGAAAAATGGAGACCAAATTCGTACACAAATTGACAGTCTGGTTCGCTTAACTATTTAATATTAACTTACCCACCATCTGCATCCCAGTCATAGCATTCTATTTTCATTGTCCTGAAATAAACATCAGCAATTATTAGTCAATTACAATTTTAGTCACACCAAAATCCTTCCAAGGAAATTGTTGGAATATATGACCTCATTACGTGATAACTAATAAAAACTTTTATTAAACTCAATAATGCATAATAAACACAAGACACTTCACATATTGTTTTAAAACATATCATTGAAAAATAATATAAATGGGTTTGATGTAATTGACACCCAATCCAGATCTTTACCCTTTTCCACTAAGAAGCACAGTGAAAATGGCCATATGCAACCAGCACAAAAGTAACTCACAGTCTGTTCAGGTTTTATGCTGTTTGCTGCTCATCACTATCTTGGGTTGGAAATAAAGCCTTTAAAACTTGAATCAAGTAAGAAAAGTCTTGACTTTATTTTAATATTGTAAGGGACTACAAACGTGCCAAAATGCGTATCTTAGCTGTAAAGGGTTAAACAAAATTCTATTCCTTCTCACCTGTCATAGTCCCCATTACAGAGAGATCGCACTGACAACGTCATTGGTTTCCAGGTGGGATTCAGAGTCTTCTTAATGACCTCTGTACGATGAACTACTGTAAAACTGCAAGACAAAAAAGCAAATTAAGCAAGGTCATTTAATAAAATATTATTCTAACAGAACAACAGCTGTTTGAAAGACCAAATTATGTTTTCAGTAATCTTTAAAATAATATAGTTTGGCAAAGATCAGGCAAAATGTCAGACATAGCGATAACTAATTAAAAGACGAATTTTAAATGAAAAGTTGACCAGAGACATTATTCATGCTCCATACGAAAAATCTTAGGAGATTCTTTCAATCTACACAGTTCTCTAAGTCTATGGAACTATGAAAATGTCTTGTTCATGAATTTTAAGGCCAATGCATATGTGAAGTATCAAGCAAATGGGTCTATGTGTTGATGAGTTATTGATCAGAAACAATTTTCACGCGTTTTGTGACAGTGACCTTGACCTTTGACCTAGTGACCCCAATTTTAATAGGGGTCATCTACTGTTCAAGGCCAATGAGCATGGGAAGTATCAAGCCAATCGGTCCATTCGTTGACAAGTTATTGATCAGAAACGCTTTTCCCACTTATTGTGCCAGTGACCATGACCTTTGACCTAGTGACCCCAATTTCAATAAGGGTCATCTACTGCCCAAGGCCATTGCACATGAGAAGTATCAAGAAAATCGGTGAATCAGTTGACGAGTTATTGATCAGAAATGATTTCACACTTAGTGTATAACAGTGACTTTGACCTTTGACCTAGTGACCCAATTTCAATAGGGGTCATCAACTGTCCAAGACCAATGCACATGTGAAGTATCAAGCCAATCAGTGAATCAGTTGACGAGTTATTGATGGGAAATGATTTCACACTTAGTGTGTAACAATGACCTTGACCTTTGACCTTGTGACCCCAATTTCAATAGAGGCCATCTACTGCCCAAGGCCAATGCACATGGGAAGTATCAAGCAAATCAGTGCATCAGTTGACAAGTAATTGATCAGAAATGATTGTACTTTAAATGTGTATCAGTGACCTTTACCTTTGACCTTGTTACCCCAATTTCAATACAATTTCAAATACACATGTGAAGTATCAAGCCAATTGGTCAATTAGTTGATGAGTTATTGTTCGGAAACAAACTGGTCTACCGACATTCAGACTGGTCTACCGACAGTCTACAGACAGACAGCCAGCAAAACTATATACCCCTTCTTCTTCGAAGAGGGGCATAATAAGTAAATGCTACTAAAATGTTAAGAATTGTTTCGGTTTGCAAGCAGAAAATGTTGGACTTCACAAAGAAAACTTAATCTGAAATTTTCCGTTTGGATTTTTTTTAGTTAATATTCCCCTCTAAACCTTTATGAATACCGGCCCAGGTGCTGAAAATTGTTATGGCTAATTTAATATAACAGCCCCCTAAAAACATAGTGGATGTTGTGCCGTTGTGTTGAGATAGAGGTTTTCATACACTAATAATATCATAACCACATTGCCCTGTAGAATAGAACTATGTTTTTCATGTTTGATGTCATAATTTCTTTAATGAATAATGACAAGCCTATCAGGTATGATGTTCACACATTAAAACAGGATTGTAACATGTTTGTAAAAAAAATATTTAAAAAGTGTTAACAATTATTTTAAGTTGCTATCTAAAGAATAAAATCTTCAGTGAATAAAAATATTCTTAAACGTGTATTATGTTGATGTCGTGTACTGGAGAAGATGTAAATAATGAAATGAACTAACGTATTGTCTTCATTGGCTCTGTAAAATGTCAGGAAGGGATCCGACTTGCCGAAGAAATCTTTCTTGTCAAGCTTGTGAGCCCGGAACTGCATCACAACTTGCTCCTAAGATCACAAACAAATGTTCATAAACAAGCTGTAAACCTGCACAAACAAGTTACTGATAAATATGTACTGTGAAAAAGTCTCAAAAAATGACCACAGCTATTGCACAAAATGATAATCATTCATACAAGCTCATAGAAAAACATGAGGACTTAACAGTCAAAGCCAAACAAACGCAGTTATCTTAACAGTAATGGTAGTACTTTCATTGTACTTAACAACTGAGTTTATGCAGCCTTTAGGTGTTAACAAATAATTGCTGCGTGAAAAGCAGTTTTTTTCTTTAAATACATGCTTAATTGTCACTGTTATGTAAGCTATATTCACACATGAATTACATACAATTTATAATAACCGATTCTGCTAAGCAAAGTCGACCATTTATTCTTAGCAAATTACTAAAACAATCTTACAAAAAAAAACAGAATATTTGAGACACGTTCTGAGAAAACAGGGCATAATGCATGTGCTTAAAGTGTCGTCCCAGATTAGCCTGTGCAGACTGCACAGGCTTATCAGGGATGACACTTTCCGCTTTTATGACATTTTTCGTTAAAATGAAGTCTCTCTTTAATAAAAATCCAATTAAGGTGGAAAGTGTTGTCCCTGATTAGCCTGTGCAGTCTGCACAGTACATACTGGACATACATTATCCCCAGTTTTCTTAGAATGTGACTCATTTAATTTAAAATCTATTCTAACTACTAATGGCCCTGTTTCAGTTAAGCATATCCTGTAGGCTCAATACCAACCTGCAATCTTAGATACATATGTACCTACCTTACAACTGCTTAGTTCTTCTGCACCAACTGAAAGGTTATACATCAATCAATTTATTATACATAATGTAAAATTCTAAGTTTTTGTTTGTCTAATAATGACATGAACTTTATCGCCCCAATGTAGCCCCAGTGTATTGATTCCTTTTTGAATTTTTGCGAAATAAAGTGGCGACAACTTTTTAAAGCCAAGAGGGAACCCTGAAATGGAGGTATTGATCCCAAAGAAACATGATAGTATTGATCACAACGAAATAATTATGTTACTTATAGATTCATAATGTGCACAAAGGAAGACTCATTACTTCTGAGGACTTAATATTTCAGATGTCTCAACTTTCTATGTACAGTTTTGACAAGGCTATTTTTTCTGTCGTGAATCAACCCACCAATTCTTTCACTTAACACTAAAAAAAAGTGTTGTTTTTTTTAATTTACTTGAAGAATGCACTTTTTTTCAATCTGACATGGTATTGTGTCTTTAAACTTACAGAATATCAATTAACAACAATTATTTTTCACAACTGAATTGCACAATTTTTACTAAGAATAATTCCAATTTTATTTACAAATTGTTAAGTCTAAGACTATCATTTATTAATAATTCTGACAACTGACAACATATCCACTGTGAAAACATCATCTGAATAACTGGAAAAAACTTTATTAAACATAAGAAGACTGATGAATTGTTAACAGTTAGAAGCAAGAAGCTGTATTAAAACTGGCATATTTTGTCTGTGGCCTGACATCCTGAATTGTAAAGACAATCGGCTTGCATTACATAAAATACTAACAGATGGTAAAGGCCTTTCTCTCATGAAAGTAGCTAATGAATTACCAGTAAATTATTTTAAAACTTTGTTTGCTTACCTATGATATCTCCTTTATTTATGTTTGGTCCTCTGAAATGTGAAACAAAATGTCAATCATGTATGGGAGAATCACAGGTATGAGATGCATGCACATTAAGCTTGTGAGCAAGGTCCCCATGAAAATGCCTGACAGAGGAAGGTCAAAAGCAATAAGGCCAGAGGCCCTTTAAATCAGTGTCTATTCTAGAAATCGAAGGTAGGGAGAAATTCCCATTCATTTTTTTCCAGAAACAGGGGGTGGGGGGCAATAATCAAATAATGTTTTTATACATTTTAGTTTGTATGTTAATTGTTTTATCTTAAAACTTATTGCATACAGTCAGGTCAGTGACACACTATGGTAACTGCAGTTCAATGTAACAGAACTTTCCCTAGTATTGCACTGACTTGACTAAAATGAAAATACAAAATGTATGTTTTTACTTATTCCTTATTTCATTTGTGTTAACTCACATGTCCTTTTAAAGGAACATTCTTTAGATTGTATTAACCCCAGTATCAGAGAGTTAATTCCCTTTGACTTTCCAATGTTTCCATCAAAATCAGCAAAGCAAATTTTGCAGGTAAAAAAAACAAAACGATATTCATTACGCATATTTTTTCGCACACATGGTGAAAATGTGCGCAATCGTTGAAAAAACAGAGCGAATAACGCAATTGCACAGTCTAGAATAAACACTGCCTTAGGTATTCAACCAAAACCTGAAGGAACTAAACTCGATTATGCAGGTAGTGTTTAACTTTACACTAAAAAACGTTAAACTCTCCCAACCCTTGGCAACCATATTTTTCAAAAGAACAAAACCAGTCTCAAACAATATTTTTGGAAAGAACAAAATAATTTTTAAGACATCATACAAACACGTTTTTTAAAAATGTTATCAGTGAATTTCATGATGATTGGTTAAAAAATGTGACTTCAAGAGAGTTTAAATTCAAGTTTTATTGTTGAATGTTGAAAAGTGCAGGAGAACATTTGCACACAAATTGATTTCTAAGGACGTACCCACAGAGGGACGGACGGAAGTACAAACAAACAGACAGACATCAATTTGATTCCATTATACCCCCTTTGCTAAGTAACGAGGGGTATAATAATAGACTGATAAGAAGATATATTAAGATCTATAAAAGCATGTTAATAAGATAAAGCAGAAACAAATATTTATGGAGCCTAAGTCCAACCACAAAAGTTTGTAAATTTATTTAGTTTCAGAATAAAATCCTGGATTCAAACATACGTCAGACGTCGCTTAAGGTGAGTGCCAGAGGACACGATTTCTCCCAATGAGCACTCTATTCTTCCAAGAAAGTCCTACAACATAGGACAGAATCAGTCACAATTCGTTACAACTGCACAATCAATTCAAGGGTGAAATACTGAAACTGTGTTAAGATTTCTTTTTTCTTTCACGCTTTTCTATGTTTTATAAGAAATGATCAGTGATAAAAAAAAAATTATTTACTCTTTCAAACAGTGAAAAATAGCATTGAAATATTTTAATAAGTTTCATTGTGAAATGACGTAGATTTTTGAAGTCATGACATAATGTTTCCTAAACAATTCTGGAGTTTAACTATTTTCAAATATAAATAAGCAGTGGAAAAGGGATTAAAAAAAAAATATAAAATTTGTTTGTTCTCTGTAACTTATTGATTTTTGTTCACTAGTGATCATAGAATTTTTTTTTAAAGATACAAGGCGGGAAAAAAATCATATTAAATATTTTTATAAGACAGAATGATGCCCATTTTTGCTCAAAGGTAAATATGTACTCACATGCTTGCTGAGGTCAGCTGAGGTAGAATCCACATCATACCTTAAAATAGCCAAGAACAATTAACTACATTGAAACCTTATTTTTTCCAAGTAAATGTAGTTGGAACTGGCCAGAAAATCTTAAAATACCAATTTAGTGATGTAATTTTCTTCTTTCAGCACATGGCCTCCATTTTTTCAATATAGTTTAACAAACAGGTCTTAACTTCGTTAGAGATGTTTTCAAGTTAAGAGTTTTGGTGCACCTCCTTAGGAGGTTTGCGTGTACATTTCACACATAAAATGTTACCGAAATCCCCTCACAATTTTTAGGATTAAGCATGTTTCCTTCAGCTCTCGTTTATATCATTTTTGTGAGTCAGAAAAAAATATGCATCTATCTGTTTTATTTCATGATATACATTCTTGACCATTATATTCGATTTTGTAATCTGCATCAAAAAATGGCAAGCCTCTGCAACTGATGCTTGCAGGATCTTCACTTACACTTCAAACTTCAGTTTCTGGCTCTGCTCGAAGTAGTACTGCATAACAAATTTCTTCACAAAGTCCGGATTCAGGTTGTTCCAGATGACCTCTGTACGTCCAAACTGTAAAAAAAACTAGATTTATGTCAAATTCACATCAATTTTCTATAAAACTTAAGGTTATTAAATAGAAACATCATGCAGATATTTTGAAAAAATCTGCCAATGCTGGTAAGTTCTAAATAATTTTTGTTAAACACAGTTGCACAATATCATATATTTTCTGCACACAGGATCAAAAACACAAAACCCATATAGGACTCACCAAAAATTCTAGTTTAATATATCATAGCATATTGCAAGAAATGTACCTTATGTGATCATTACATGGGTAAAAGATCAAATCAAATACAAACAATTTAAGAAATATATACGAAATATATGGTAAGTCCAAAAATAATGTTAATTAATGGTAAATTGCAAAATAAATGATAAATTGCAAAATTATGGTGAGTTGTGAAATAGTAAATAATTTGAAAATCATGGAAAGTTGCAAAATTATGGTGATAGCAAAACAAGACTATTGCCAAGCAATATTATGTCCCCTACCGGCTCCACCATTGTAAGAAATTCCACCATAGTCAGATTTTTTTATATATATTTGTTGCCATAGCAACCAGAGTTTTTTACGAAGGAACAAAATGAAATGACATGCATAATGTCCATATTGCCATCTATTCATGTTTCAAGTTTCATGAAAAAATATTAAGAACTTTAAAAGTTATCGCAGGATCCAGAAAAGTGTGACAAACTTACTGACTGACTGACGGACACACAGAGCGCAAACCATAAGTCCCCTCCGGTGAAACCGGTAGGGGACAATAATGGTTAACTTCAAAATTATGGAATATTTCCAAATTAAGGTACACTGCCCAATTATGGGACATTGGCCAATAATGGTACATTGACAAGTTATGGAAGATTTCTTAATTATGGAAAGTTTCTCTCCTACCTCTCTCCATGTTCTGCTCCTGTCATCAAAGACGAAGAGAACCACCACTGAAGGACAAATGGATGAACATTATTTATACAAAATACAAGATAAACATCTTATATATGTACATGTAGATTATAAGCATACAGACCATGAACTAACCCATTCAACAAGTGCTTCTCAATTTAGGAAAGGAAACATTGTATCACTGAAGAAGGCCCTAGCACAGGACTGCAAGATTTTAATGCAGGTCAACGTTTTAAACAAACTTATACATACCTTGATCCTTCTTTGTCATTTTTTTGTCTTTTTTTCTGTGTGTATCACTTTCAGAAAAATAAATATTATAATCTGAAGTAATTGAATTATTTTTTTTGAATCATTCAGGGTTCCCAGCTTTTTGTATGAACAAAATTCCCTGATTTTTCCCTGATGGAAAATAAAAATTCCAGTATCATAATTTCGTCCTATTTCTTGTTTTAGACCTTCTTAAAAAAAAGCAGTTGCAGACAATAACATGTATTATATTTATGTAATTTTATAGCCATGGCCTCCTTTCTTCACTCACAGCCATCCTTTCCTCGTCTTTTCATTTATTTTCATTTAATGTTTGTTTTGAAAGTCAGGAAAGTCTGACCAAACATAATTCCCTGATTTTTCCCAGATTTCAGGAACTTTTCCCAAATTCCCTGACTTTTACCTGACTGGAAAAAGTAAAAGTCTATTTCCAGGTTTTCCCAGATTTCCAGGTTGGCTGGGAACCCTGTCATTTAATACCATTAGACATTTTGGTGAATGTTTATGTTTCTTAGTCAATCACCAGTATCATCATCCTCATTCAGGAGAATCATCATCATTTTCAAAAACAACTTCAACATCACACTATAATAGTACACATATCTTTAATAGTTGCAATTATCTTTGATAAGAAAAAACTTCAACATGTGCTAAAAGGTTGCACTTTAATCAAAATTACAAGCTTTACTACATGTAACACATTCAGTGGCAGCCATAATTTTCAACAGACCTGAACCATTCTGAAACTCAATCCAGATATGTTTAGAATAAATTATCATTCTCAGAAAATGTCATTAAGATTTGGCAAAAATGTGACTTTTATTTAGTTTTATTATGAGGAAAACTTCACTGCCTCTGAGTGGCCATGTTTTTCAACAGACTGGAACTGGACTTAGCTGAGATGTCATTAGAACAACTGTTCAGACCAAGTTTAATGCATATACTACAAATGCGACATCAGCCGGTATGTTAACAAGCTTTTTCTTAAATTTGACCTAGTGACCTTGTTTTTGACCTCAAGTTACCCAGTTTCAAAGTCTGTCAAGATATTATTAAGACAAATGTTCTGACCAAACCAATTTTAATGAAGATTGGACAATACATGTGACTGTAGAGTGTTTTCAGGGTAAATGTTGATGACTCACTATGGACAACAGACAAAAGGCGATCACAAAAGCTAACCATGAGCACCTTGTGCTTAGGTAGGCTAAAACAGTATAGCATAATGTGATAAAAGCATCTACATTTATCAGGGACTTAGAGTTGACCACTCTGTCATTATAAGGACTTAATCACTTACTCGGATCTGATTTGGAGAACACATCAGCATCTATCAAATTCCTGAAATTGTAAAAGAATGGTAATTTGTTATTTCATTATAATTATAAAACATTTTATTCTATCTACTGTTACCATTTACACATTTTTTAATTAAAAATCTGAATCAATGTTCAATGTCTTAAATTCAAACAAATTTAGTGTTAATGTTGCACAGAAAATAATTCAGAACCACAAATAAATATGCACAGATAAATGCAACTTACAATGTAGATTACACGAAGTTTGTTATTGTTTTTTGGGGCTTTTGTAGCATGATTCAGCTGAGGACAAAATGTATCCGTATTGCAGTAAAGAGAATTTAAGATTGTGACAAATGTGTTTTGAAGTGAATCTCAATGTTTATCAAAATTCAAGTTACCTTGTGGCCTTTTTGTTTGAACACCTATTTCTATTGGTTTCCAAGTATCTTAGAGTGTTTATGCATCTGACAAACATGTGACATCTAAATGCCTTTTTTTATCCCCAAGCTTTTTGAAAAGCGTTGGGATATTGTTGTTATCTCTGCCGTCTGTCCGTCCGTCTGTCCATCCTGGCCACTATCTCCTCCTACTCTATAAGGACAAGAACCTTGAAACTTACACACATGGTAGCAATAAGCAGATGTGCGACCCTGCACTATTTGGAATTTTGATCTGACCCCTGGGTCAAAAGTACTGGGGGTTGGGGTGGGGCCGGGTCAGAGATTTTCACTCATTTTTATGCCCCAGGTATGGTGCATTGGCCATAACTTTTGCAATATTGAAGATAGCAACTTAATATTTGGCATGCACGTGTATCTCATGGAGCTGCACATTTTGAGTGGTGAAAGGTCAAGGTCATCCTTCAAGGTCAAAGGTCAAAAAAAACAAATCCAAGGGAAGTAATAAGCTTTAAAGGGAGGTAAGTAATGAACCTGCCAAATGATTTTTTTTTTAAATAAATCAAAGCGACGCAGGAGGGGCATTGTAATTCTGACAAACACATCTCTTGTTTCATGTTATTTTACATAAGCTTCTTCATTTCTACACCGATTCACTTCCAATTGATACTGAACATCTCTTATGACAATACAGTCAATCTCAACTATACATGGCCCCATTACCAACCCTGGGGTGCCCCCTGGATCAAACATGCGGCGTGGGGATACATGTCTGCTTCTGTAGCGCAATTTCTAGTTTAACGATTACAGTCTTCAACATTTGCATTTCGTAATGTATGGCCAACCTGGCTTTTTACCATACATTTTTACTAGCAGTCTAATCTGTGTTAAGAAGCCATCGCTCTAAGTGACCAACTAATATGTGGATGGTTAAGGAATTTGAATGTTTTTTAGATGGCTGGTAAGCTGATAGTATCATTCTCATGCAAAGAAATGCCAAAAGCAAAACAAAAGGGCTATGATTGCCTTTAAGCTCTCAACTGAGTTTACAGACACCAAACTGTTCATGATCTCCTTGTTTACCCCACTGGCCTCAGATTCAAACATGGCTTTCATATTGCCCTGATAAACACTCCAACAAAGTTTCATCTAGTCACAAATGAGGCCTCAAACATGGTAATAAGTGTATTTTTAGATTTGATCCAGTGACCTAGTTTATAGACATGTGTGACCCGTATTCAAACTTGGCCTTGATAATGTCAAGAGAAACATTCTGATCAAGTTTAATCAACATTGAGCAATTACTGTAGCCTCTAGAGTGGAAATAATGTGTTTCTATTTTAAAGATTTTACCTAGTGTAAGGATGAACGTGACATGACTTAAAAGTGAAACTGACTATTTTAAGTGTTATAAAGAAATATTAAACTGAAAAACTTGAGTTACTGGTATATAGTTATTTCCATGGCAACCATAGCAACAATAATCAAATTTGTATACTGTATGATGTAATAATCAAGACATGTGTAGCCATTTCACCTACAAAATCTTGTTTTTATTGGACAATTGAAACTAACTCAGTCAATATGTTAAACAAGTGAAGTAGGTCAATTCACTAGTTAACGCATGTATAACCCAACAATGGGATACATTATCAACAATCAAATTTGAACAAAATAATTAAGCATAAGCTTTACATCAAAACTACAAGTCTGATTGGTGTAGTGGTAGCATGTTGGCTCTTACTTCAACAGGTCATGCATTTAAACCCCAGGAAAGTCACATTTTAATTCTATCTTTTCACTTTTTTTATTATTTCCATAAATGCCTTCCTGCACCTCAAAATGACTTCTTTGTGACTAGTTGCAATAATACAACTCCCAGCTATTGACCCTGAGCTGTACGTATGTACTCATAAAAAATCAGAGCATTCAAGAAGAACTACTTTGTGACCACTAAACAGGTTGAAAAAAAAAATCCCTGTGAAAGATACAGGCTGCTGGCCCCATACAGCTGATGAGTTTTATACTGGTGTAATAAGGACCAATTTTCATCAAGGGGAAACAAGACTGACCACTTTAACCGAGTGATCACACATAGGTCAGGTTAGACTGTATCTGAATAAGCTAATAGTCATGTTTGAGCTCACAGAAATCAAAATAATCATTTGCTAAAATCCTAAAGTAACTGTACAAACCTGCAGCACGTTGACAGCTCAACCAAACACTGGGGGTTAAATCCAGTCCCTGGTACAAATCCGTCCATAGCCACTAACAAGGGAATTGTTCTATATGCTTTACTGGCTTCACTATTTATGAAGTAACTATAAAACCTCAAACCGATTGTGTCATGTAGGTCAAACTTTCGCAACAACAATGGTGATTCAGCCTTATGAGTTCATGAAAATCCTATCTTTTGTAAATGTGGTTACATATTTCTAAACTTGCATGCATTGATATTGCAACAGAAAGTGTCCAGGTAATACCCCATTGCAAAATAGTTTTAGTCAAAGCAGTTGGTTGTTGTTATTTATTATTTTTGCCTTTCATAAAATCTGCGGGCTGATGTGACTCACAACACATAATGTAAAATAAGTAGTAAACAAGTATTGCGCAATAATTATTTCAATAAAATGAATGTTCTTTGGAGTTTGGTGTTGTTTTTAGGTCAACACAATTGCGATTATTACTGAACACGGAAATATAGTTCAGCAAACTATTGCATGTAAACATTAAGTGAACCATAATCTATTTATATACCTGGCACCGACTGTCAACTCGACCAGAGTGGCTGGCGCGACGCCAGTTCCTGGCTGAAATATAACCTGGTCCGCCATTGTTGTTTTGGTTATAGTAAACACGACGTTGACACCTCACCGTTCCAAAGAAACAACCATGAACATTAATATTTATATCGTATTTGTTGATAGGTAGATCTAGTTAGATCAATCGCGTTTGGACGTGGATGAATTGCTTGAGGTGTGAGTCGTTAAATTAAAGGGCCATGTTGTATGCATTTAAGTGGAAAAGACGCAATGTCCAGGTTTTAAAATATTGAGTGGACTGATGTCAGACTTTTGAAAACAATGATCGCACTTTTGTCGGGCATTTTTTTGTCCAGATTTTACAGTATATAAAACGAATATGAATCAAAGCCAAACATATGATAACCGTTTCAGGTAAAAACAAGCAAATTCGTTGAGTTTATATCCCCCGCCAATATGCTCTTGGACACTCATACCAAGTTTCAATGAAATCCGCCAAAGCACTTCCAAGATATGGCTCCGGACACACACACAAGCATTTTTCAACAAACAAAGGGCCATAATTCCGTTATTAACAGATGGTGTACAATGCCATTAGGCTTGCATCATCCTATTATCCATACATATACTCATACCAAGTTTCAATGAAATCCGCCAAAGCACTTCCAAGATATGGCTCCACCCAGTGGGCATCAAACGTTGTGCGAACGTTGCTGCAACATAATATTTAGGTCGCAAGGCCGGCAACCATTACCGAACGTTGCCACAACGTTGCATACAAAACATTACACGTCCGGGTAATGTTTTGTATGCAACGTTGTGGCAACGTAATATTTAGGTCGCAACGTCGGCAACCATTACCGAACGTTGCAACAACGTTGCATACAAAACATTACCCGGACGTTTCATCAAACGTTGCAGTTTGGTTGTTAGATTGGTTACCTCCCCTTATCTATCGTTACTCTCTATATAGGGATCGGTACAGGCTAATTTTACCGGTCCAAATTTGGACCGGTTAATATATCGCGAGATTATACGAGGTTCAGGGGAAGTAATCCGTGTACCATCTCCAAACCGGAAACAAAACATTTCCCGAACTTTTTGCCAGCTGACAGGTAAGAATAAAAGCTCGTTATTATTGCGTATGATGATCGTATGGTTTTAAAAAACTGCGAAATACGAAAACAGTTGCGTTAGTTTCGACATTTTATTAGACGTTCATACGAAGTTGTTTAATATACAACATGAAAAGTGACGTCGATAGTATACATGACGTCGCGTGCATGTTAGCGGATAAACGTTAACGTCATGAATTCCCGACAGTAATAAACAACGTTCCGATTGGTCTTCGCGTTATCCAATTAAAATCGCCGATACATTAGCCTGTATTTTATAGTCAACGGTTATATTCAACGGGGAACCAGTTAATTTGGTTGTCACAATGGTGTATATGAAAGTTTTCCCGACGTTTTTTTCCAACGTTGCTGCAACGTTGTATTTAGGTTCCATTCAAACTTTGCAGTTTGGTTGTCACAATGGTGTATATGAAAGTTTCCCCGACGTTTTTTTCCAACGTTGCTGCAACGTTGTATTTAGGTTGCATTCAAACGTTGCAGTTTGGTTGTCACAATTGTGTATATGAAAGTTTTCCCGACGTTTTTTTCCAAACGTTGCTGCAAGGTTGTATTTAGGTTGCATTCAAACGTAGTATTTTTTAATTCTTTTTTTTTAAATAATAAAAAAAAAAAAAATAAACAAAATATTTACTGCCAACCGCTCTTTCGAGTATTATCGGCAGATATGCACACTGTCGAGTCCGTTTCCTATAAAGAACCAGTACTTGGCGTCTAAAGAGGAGATAATAAAACGGTCCCCGAGTAGGAATCGTACTTTATAATAATACAGTTCATGCATAGCATCAATGAAAATATGATTTATTGTAAATTTTAGAAATTCAATTTTTTAAATTTTACAGATCAGTTGCTTAAACTTAAAGATGCTAAAGATGAACCTTAACTCAAAATCGCCGGATAAAATATTTTGTTTAAGTTGTGTTGTGCATTAAAATGGTAGAATCTAATTTCAAAGTTTCAACAAAAAATAAATAATCAACATTTTGTCTGAAACTTTCAATTGTCGCCGTGGTGTAGTGGGAGCGTTTCATTGACTCCTCTATAG
Organism: Dreissena polymorpha; assembly: GCF_020536995.1. Taxonomy (NCBI): domain Eukaryota; kingdom Metazoa; phylum Mollusca; class Bivalvia; order Myida; family Dreissenidae; genus Dreissena; species Dreissena polymorpha. The sequence continues at coordinate 112,127,771 of NC_068359.1, read as the reverse complement.
ACATCAAATAATGGTTCTTTCTAAGTAACGAACTCGAAAATGTCCATATAACCTGCCGATACTAATCGGAAGAGCAGTAAATAATTTAGTTTTTTAATTTTATATTATTTAAAAAAAATAGAATTTAAAAATACTGCGTTTTAATGCGACCTAAATACCACGTTGCAGCAACGTTTGGAAAAAACGTCGGGAAAACTTTCTTTTAGACCATTGGTACAACCAAACTGCAACGTTCGAATGCAACCTAAATACAACGTTGCAGCAACGTTGGATGCCCACTGGGCAGACGGACAGGCAGAAAGACGGACGGACGGACAACGCCATAACAATATCCCTCCGCCTTTAGCGCGGGATAATCACGAATAAAATATTACATAAATATTATGTAAGCGTAATAAAGTAATACTGTACTATTGGTTACTAGAATAAATAAATTAATTTGGTTGACTTAATTCGGGACAGTTAATTAAAATATTATGCGAAAGTAAACGTTTACGTATTTTTTTCCTTGAGTGACCGATTTTGTTCGTTTTTAACAATAAAACAAGTAACCGAATTAACTGTGAGCCGCAATTAATAACATGCAAACAGTATTCGTCAGTTATGTTGGGATGCATACATACTAGAAAACATCAGTAACGTTTAAGGATATACAGTAGTAAACATATACGTCACATTTAATAAGACACAATAGTGTACATATACGTCACATTTATTGAGACAAAATAATAAACATATACATCACATATAATGAGACGAAATAGTAAACATATACGTCACATATAATGAGACAAAATAGTAAACATATACATTACGTTTAATGAGACAAAATAGTAAACATATACGTCACATATAATGAGACAAAATAGTAAACATATACATCACATATAATGAGACAAAATAGTAAACATATACGTCACATATAATGAGACAAAATAGTAAACATATACGTCACATTAAATAAGACACAATAGTAAACACACAAGTCACATTTAATGAGACATAAAAGTAAACATATAAGTAACATTTAATGAGACACAATAGTAAACATATACGTCACATTTAATAAAAATCTATCAATTCCAGTCTCTAAAGGCATATTGCTACATTATTTCCTTAGACACGAGTTTCCTACAAGATTGTCTATTAAAAAAGGTCAGTGGTAAGAGAAGATAGACTTCTTAACAATGACAGAAGATGCAATTTCCCAGAATATTAAAGTTAATTATCGGCAATGACGAACATGTAGGTAACTTTACATATATTGTGCCTAGAAATATACGACATACGTTACCAATCAGCTATCGGGGCTGTATTTGTTTGCATGACATTGGAACACTAGCTCTTGACGACGGTTACATTAATGCCACAAGACATCATCCGAAAAACTTAAAGACAATCTATGGTCAGTTTTAATTCGTAATTTCCCGTCGTGGGATTTTTTTTCAAAATGAAGACGCTCTCGTGCACCGCTCTCGTTCAACCGCCAATCACACTGCTTGAAATAAGATAAACACATTTAGCTTACCTGCACACTATCCAGACTGGAAATAAATATAACTGAACACGGCTAGGTACACATTTAAAGAAGAATAGCTTGAAGACCATTGACGTACAAAAGAAAAACGACGAATTCTTTCTCGCCGTCAAAGGATTTTTTGACAAATATTCGTCATAAGTCTATGCAGCGTCTATATTTATCGTTTCCGAAAATAATTTCTGACTAATATAGGGCTGAAGGGAAACTAACAAAGCACTAAGTAAAACCCTTTTATTCACAATTTATTTTGTATAATATTAACTTTGAGCCTTACACGTATGAATAGCGTAAAGTTGTCGTTACTTCAACTGACGAAATACTTTTTGTACGTTAGGCTTTCACGGTGTTTGTATCGATCAAAAACATGCACGAACAAAAAGCTTACTTTAACGTGTCATTTGTCAAAACTGGTCATTAATTTAAATATAGCACAGACCAAATAAACGCGAATACCGGGACTTTATATGTTAATAAATTGTAAAAAAAAGTGTATCCTCTTTCGTTAAGCTAATAAAGTCGGCCTTCTTTAATTGAAATTCATGAAATATATTGGATTTTTTTCTGCCTGATTGGGTAAATTAATGACATATGGTTTAGAGTCGTATCTTTTCTGTATGTGCGATCTATCTGATGTAATATGCACGTGTAAAACAACAACCAACAATAAGTGTTTCCCTTCAGATCAAAATACATGTTTCTTACAAGGTTCAAGTTGTGTGCTACAAATCACGAAGTGCTCATGCGCGAAAGTGATACATCATTGTACAGTCCACTTATATTTTCAATCATTTGTCGTTTTTTTGGAATAAAATTAGACTGTTTAAAATTGGAATTCGCTGCAAATGTAACACAAGAACGCAAATGTTACAAAGACTCCAAACGACGAATTCAGCAAACAACATGTTTGCCGTAACCCTCACTTTTCTCGGAAAACTCATTATGAATGTACACATAAGACAAAATATCCCCGGTTCTAATCATCAAACATGAATGAACTAAATGTAGTACAGCAGATTGCTGCTAAGATGTGGCATTTGGTCACAGGTATGTATTCCCTAATATGTATACTCTCGTAATATTACAGGATTGATAAATAAACTGATGTCATAGCTAGGGCAGCATATTTGAAAATGATTGCGTCATATTCTCGATATGTCAGTCACAATGTCTCCAAGACAAACATTCTCAGTTCTGTGAGATGTTTGCGCTCGTTGTCCGTTGTTTTGTTCACAATCTCATTTTTCTTCCGTTCTGAGACATTATGGCATATGATAGATATTGTTCAGAGTACTCATTTTGCGCGGTTCACATATTTCGTATACGAGTCTGGCGCTAAAAATGTGCATGCGTCAGTCACGTGACATCATCATCGTCAAAAATATCGCCGAGTGAAGTCATAGCGAGAACACGTTCAATGTGGATATAGTCTTGAGTAAAGTTCGCGTGACTGGAATTCTTGTGGTCATATATTGGATCTTCCGAAACTCCATTCGAATCCGAGTGTATGAAAGAAGTAAAATGGGACCGCTCATGAGTGTGTCCGTCCGTGTGTCCATCTGTGTGTCCGTTCGTGCGACCTTGTGCATGTTCTGCGTTCACCACGTGGGACGTCTTTACGACAACATCGTTCCTTTTCTGTAAAATATATTGAAGACTATGCATTTCAATTGTGACATAAAATAAGAACCTGTTCTTTTAAAATGAACCGCTTGTCCAAAATTAAATAAAGCACATAACTTTAACATTTTAGTGTTGCAACAAACAATTAAACTTTTTATATACGAAATGATTGTGCATGGGACGATCTTCGATCTCATATTGAAAATGTCGGAACTTTTTACTTCAAGCGCATGCACTTATGGACAAAGATTTTACTTGCTTGATTCTTAATGGTTGATTGAAATAGAATAATTAAGATATCCACCATTATGTATTGTATCTTTTTGCATTTTTCAATCTTGAAGCGATGACGTAGTAATGGTTAGCCTAAACCAGATATATTAATATATGAGTGGAACGACAGTATTAACCCTATATTGGTGTATACTGGTTTCTAAATATTGTATGGGACACTTATATCTACCCGATACTGATAGAGACTGGTTGCTAGATACTGTATGGGATCCGAGGGTCTTCTCTCCACGATCTCTACCAAGATAGGTGGCAGACAGTCCTTCATCAGTTGCTGCAAGGTCGCGGCGTATGCAGTGTCCACTAAACACGAGAACATAAAAAACGTGCAGGTATTTCTATGTTGCGAAAATTACAACGACTGTACACGTAAAACTTATGTCGAAAACGTTCAGCTTCATTAGATATGGGCAACGAAATCTCACGAATTTTACCACATCAAAAGCAGCCTTACTAAATTGCTGGTCAAAATAACCGTGCATGAATTGTCTATCGTTTCATATTCCAAACTTAAATTTTCTCTTGCATTTTTATACGTTCCCTTGAAGTGTCTGACATTGTTTTGCACATGTCACTTTAATTGTCTTGCTATGATTGCCACAATATTTCGAAATCCCATAATGGGAAAAACGCAACTATTTACTTTTTCCATTTACATATTTGAAATGTGCTATTCATTCAAGTATCCAAGTTACATGATTATTGAAGAAACAAGTCGTCTTTTTATGGTTACCATTTTTGCAATTTACTTTAAAATCTCATAATTCGAGCTAGCGAACGTTACGGACCAGACACAAATATGTACTTTCCCTTTATCCATAAGAGGAATAAGTGAAACGTTTAAGCCGCCACTCACTGTGTCATGGCCCTTGAAGCGACCGACATATTTTTTTGCGCGGCATGTCGTCTGGATATTATGATCATGTGCGTCAATTTATTTTGAAATCTCAATATGCACGAACAAATTATTTACCGCACACGAACACGCGCGTTTACTATTGCCTAATAAGGAATAATAATAACAAAACTCCACATGTCCACCGTAACAACGACCTCTAAATAATGCAATTTATTTTGCAAATCCCATATTGCGCGACAAAATTATAAGCCTGACACCCCCGCGCTTAAATGATACTAACCCCCCCCCCCCCTCCCGACATACATGCAAACACACATGGATAAGAGTAACACCATATGCCCTTTAGCCATTAAAATTATCATGGCGAGGCATAAAAAGCCTATCGAATTATGATTTTAACACATTAACCTCTGTATGACACGTGTACCCTGTCAAATGAAATCAATAGCAAATAAATAAAACGTAAATGATTTCATACAATTAATTACAAATGTTAAATATGTATTTGATTACTAACGATACATTTCAATACATGTATTCAACTTTAATGCTTAACTTGACACAAGTATGTTACAATTTATTGATACGACATTAATCAATATATAAACAAGCACATTCGTTGAATTGATATCCACCGCCAATATGCTTCTTGACACAAAAGTGTTATATCTGACACTCAAAAACGCATTTTTTTCAAGATACAAAGGGCCAAAACTCCGTAATTAACAAACAATGCCATTTGGCGTGCATCATCCTCTTATCCATATATATACTCATACCAAGTTTCAATGAAATCCGCCAAAGTACTTCCAAGATATGGCTCCGGACGGACGGAAAGACGGATGGACGGACGGACGAACGGACGGACAACGCCAAATCAATATCTCTCCACCGGTGGCGGGGGATAATAAATGCATTGTATATGTAAAAGATGTGAATACTTTATATACGAGTTTTACACGCAAAACCATATGCCCGCTAGTATGAATGCAGTTACCCCTTGCATAACAACGTTATATTTCAATCATAAAGAAGGAGAGAGTCTATTAAATTGACTTGTAGAACCTTTTTAATCAAGAATTGAGTTTACAAATGATCGCACTCAGGAACACTTGCAAATGCCTATATAAATAAACATGATTAGACATCAAGCATACTTTATCAACTATCATATTACTATAGTTATCAATATGTATCAGACTGATTTAAATTTTATTATGAGTAAAAGCAGAAAAGCTTCAATCTTACCTGTTTGATCATTCCCACTTGTCATTTTGTTGACATGTTTTTATTTACATGCTTTCCGATATCGATTGAATCATAAAATATCGATCAATACATTGTACTGAAGAATATGTAGTAGCATTACAAATACAGGGAACTAAATATAAAGAAAGTAGTTCTCTTGATGTATGAAAGGCCGTTCATACCATCTGTATGTAAAAGAAATACATCGAATTTATAAAGAAACTGACAGAAATAACACGGGATTTAAGAAAATAAATAAACATAGAAAATATAAACAAAGGTGTTGTTTAGTAATTTAGCGATTAATATTCTTATATTTAGAGGCAAATTATTCTGCCAGTGCGAAACATGCTAAAATATTAACACGTTCAGTGTGTTATCAGAAATCATTTTTTGTTGTTGACTAATGTACTACTTAAAAGTAAATCGGGTACTCATAAGTAAACTGCACTGTTCACCGGGTATGGAAAATACGCTTATAGTCATCCGGCCATACTCTGCGGTACTTTTAAGTATATTTTCCTTAGCCCAAGGTACTTGTAGTATACTTAACCGTACCCGGGTTACTTTTCAGTAGTTCCTATGCCGACAACCAGTAACCAGTCGTCACTCAGACGAAGCGAGTACGGTAACCAAAGGCGGTGTAAGTGTTGGCGGATACGTTGTACCCCCCCCCCCCCCTGCCGAAAAAAATAAATAATTAATACATGAAATAAAGACCACGGTTCGACACGCTGAAGTTTTTAAATGCTTTGTGATTTGATTGATTTTATGGATCAATTTAAAGTTAATTATTTAGTATTTGTAAGCATATTTTTCTGTTTAACGAAACTTTTGCTTTATGATCTTTTTTATTATATTTATATAACATTTCGGTATTTAAAAATACAATTACATGCGATTTTGTGCCGATTTCTCATGTTATATTTGTTTCAGAGTTCTGTTTTAACCCGTTCATTATATTTGTATAATCAGCCCACCAAACCCCAAATCCTGTACCCCCGCATCGCCTGTTGACAACGTTGCTTATACTATTTTAGATCTCGAATCGAAAAAAATCCCCGCATTGCATGTTCCACTTATGTCATATATATTTTCCCCCATAAACTAGGTATTCATGAATGTGTATTCAGCAACACCTTTTGTTAAGAACGTGTTCAATTTGCCGCTGGTAATTAACACAATTTTTATCTCCATTACTGTAGTGAACTGTTCTTGGTGTATTGTAACCTATTCAAACGCACTCATGAAACATAGTTCCGTCGATAAGTGTTTTCATCGTGTCACTCAATAAATTAAACTTAACAAATGTGTCACGCAACTCATTTATGAATAATTCTGTAAATCAGGTAGACATATACCACATATTTGGTAAACACCGAAACCTGTTCACACCGGGATATTGATACACAATGTCAGGTTGCTATAAACTAAAGGGCGAAGTTATTAGACTGTCTGAGCACTTAATTCAAAAGGATTAAAAATACTTTTTTTTCTAAATATGTTAGATAAATATCGCTTAACTTCAATCAAAACACCTCTTTCCATTTCAATACAACTAAGCATAAACATTAAAGGTTTTTAATTACGTCATTGAAAACACAATAATTATTGCCCTTAGATTACTCTTCAATTAAAGGATAAAAGCTAAAAATGAAAGTAAACACGTTAGCGTTTTTCTTCCTGGTTGTCTCCTTTGTTACTGCAATTGACGATAAATGTTTGGCCGACGGCGGTGAAAAATGTACAGCACCACCAAATACAGACCACAGTAAATCAAAATATAATAAAGGTAATTAAATCGTGTTGCGTGAAAGCGGCAGGGCTTATTAAAGACGACAAAGACACTCAAATAGTAAACTTACTTTTTACCATAGTCAACCTGACCTTACACTTTTTGCAGCAGTTTTATGACCTAAATTTATTGAGTTCTTGATGTTTTTATACATTATTTTTAAATCTTTAATATAGTAAAATATTTTTTGCTGTTGGAAACTTGGAATGACATTCAGCCATCCTCTTATATCTCAACCCACATACATGTATCAGTGATTTTTTATGCTTTATACTTCACAGCCTGTACCCTTTGGACAGGGAAAAATAGCGTGATACACCATGAACTTGGGAAAATGAGACATTATTAATATCATTGTAAATAGTGCTGCAACAATACGCCAAAAACCGTATTGCAATATATTGTTAGTTCAAAAACCTGTATTGCAATATATCGCAATATATTGCTTACTTGTACCAAAATTATAACTTGCCAATTACCTGATAATCCCATATATTCCAGTTTTAAAGCAAATTCTGGTATATATTTGCTATAAATGTGCTCAAGAATAACAAGAAACACAAACATTCGCAAATTTTCTTAAGTATCAAATACATTTTGGCATTCGTTACTATTTAAAGATGTGATGAAATAACGTCTAACTGGGGTGTTTTTTTCCACTAATCACGCGTAATTCACCTGACGTGATGTTCCCGTTTTTATACAACACAAAATACACCCATACTTTCCATGCCACGTTCTACATGTCTATATAATTTTCGCGCGCTTTTTATTGAGACAAAGGATAAAGCACTTTTTATTTGACGCTAGAATTTTTTATTGTCGCATTAGCATTAAAATTTGGAAGCGTAATTCCGAAGTTCGGAATACAAATTTAATAATGCTCAATTCAGAATCGAACAAAACATATACAGCTGTGCGCAATTAATTCAACGATAATCTGTTCAAAAGCATCGAACGAATGCTCCGATGTAACAACGCTACTCCGTATAATACACTTTCAGAATGCTATTTTTACGGAATTTTTTTTTACACTGCTTTGTTTTGTTTACCTTGTTATCATTATTTCGAATGGCTTTCTGGACGAAATGTGAATGAATTTTTGTAATATGTTCGTACCGGTATGATGAAAATCGTATCGCAATACAATATGCGAATTGCGTATTGCGATATATACCGATACACCGGTATATTGTTGCAGCACTAATTGTAAATAACAGTATTCAAATTGTTTGTATAAGCATGTTGCATGTTTAGTTATTCTTGAATGCTCTGAGGTTTTATGAGTAGCAACCCGGAGGGTCAATATAGCTGGGAGTTGGATTATTGCAACTAGTTGCATGTTTACCTGCATTTTTAAATTTATATTACTAAGTGTACTGACTTATAATTATATCACTGTAAAATTAACTCAATGAACCAATTGTTGAGTTCATTGGACAAGTTTGGCATCATTTTTGGGAAAATTTTGTCACATTTTTGGGGAAAATGTTACTTTTTTGCTATTGGGAAACTGCCTTTAACAGGTTGAAAATTGGACAAAAATCACCATGTATGTACATGTCAAATACTTTTTCAAACACAATTTGTGTTGTATGTTCTAGTGTTCTAAATACTTAACTTAATTTCATTAAGAGAAGTTGAGTACTTGGATAAGTTCAATAATATTAAGTAATTCCATATGTTTTTCATAATGTGTAATATTAATATGTTTAAGCATCAAACAAGAAATGGGATAGATACTTGAGAGAAATTGAGCAGGCAGTGTCCCACTACCAGGAGTGTACACAGGAAGGATGCAGTTGTCATGAAAGGTAGGATCTTCTTTTCAGTATAAATAAAAAATTAAGTATTGGCCTTGAATTGAAATATACATTTACTTATTATTATTTTCAAATAATAATTACAATAATGTTGCTGAATTATTATTATTATCATTTATTGCAATTATTAATAAACTCATTACTGTCCTCATATAAATTGTGCAAAACTGTTTCAATTACTATGATACTGAAATTGAATGTCTAGGTTTTCTTACTTGAATAATTATCTTCATTTTTAATGTTAAAAAACCCCTGTTAAATTAAAAAAGATATGTTAAATACCAAATACATTTATACCATACATTTTCACAAATAATTTGTGTATAATTATGATGCATTTATGTAACTATTTCATTCTCAGTGTGATCAACAATGACCTTTCTGTGTGGGTCAAGGACGGTATCTCCAGAGAAAAACTTGAGGCGGCGAAGCCCAGAGGAACGCACTACCAGATTATCAATCACAAACTGTACCGAGAGAAAGACTGCATGTTCCCAGCAAGGTATTGATAGTGACATGGAGTATGCTATGCCTGGGATGTTAGTGATTAACCTGAATAATAATCTTAATAAGAGTATTCAAGGATTATGCTTAGAGCTCTTGGTCACAGTCAGGGGATTATAATAAGAATAATTCGCAGGATTCTGCTCAAGTCAGGTGAGATAAGGGTTCTGCTAAAAATACAAATACACAAATACCTTTGTGATTATGCTTAGATGTAGCGTCAGGCAATGATAATTAAGGTAGATAGAGATTTTGTTAAGAAGAAGTGGTAATAATATTTTTAAACTTAGATTATATGCTGTTTCAACTTTAATTTTGCAGCAAATAGAAGGTTGTATTAAAAAAAACTGCCACTTTGTATTTTGTATTCATTAGTTAAAGTTACTGTGTAATTGGTCAAGTTGAACAATTTTCCAGTTCATTCTATATTGGTATGGTTTACTGTGTTGTAGATGCAGTGGAGTGGAGCATTTCATATTAGAGATCATCAAGAAGCTGCCAGACATGGAATTCATACTGAACACCAGGGACTGGCCCCAGTCACCCAAGTTTCACGACCCACTGCCAGTGTTCTCCTTTAGCAAAGTGGTGAGTTTTATTTTATGCCAAGTAGTGATTTTAGGAAAGTATTATTGAGATCGTTGTAATTATTATATATCACTGATTGTGCTGGTATTCATCATGATGACAATAACTTTATACATGACAAAATCATTTTAATGAGAATCACTTTATACATGGTCATATCATCATGTTTATAACGACTTTATACATTTACATGGCCAAATAATTGTGTGTAGAATCTGAAAGACTTCATTCATATTCATGTCCTAATCATTATGTTAAACAATATTTTTTTTAAGAAACATGACCAAATCAATGAGTTGAAAAAGAATCATTTTGTTAAGAAAGACTTAGTTCGTGTACATGCCTTAATTATTGTGATGAGAAAAAATAAAAATAATATACCCCAGACAACAAATTTGTTACAGGACTCCCAGAGTTGGGACATTATGTACCCAGCCTGGACATTCTGGGAGGGGGGTCCGGCAGTGTGGCCTATCTACCCCACAGGCCTGGGAAGGTGGGATGAGCAGAGAGAAATCATACCAAAGTTAGTATAGGGAGAGGCTTTTGGGGTTTTACATTTTGCTGACCAGTTCTTATTATTTAATTATTTTCCCATTACATACAAACGTTGTGTAATTGCTAACGTACATAAAAACTTCAATTTCCGTTCATTTTAATGAAGATACCAAATAATTATTCATTGTTATGATGTAAATATGAACAAATTAGCAAAATATTGATATAAGACATTCATATTTTGTTGTAACAGTAACAGTATTACTTGAAGGAAATTTATAGAATTGTCTCCATACACAATACCTGTAATATGAGAATATGCATACATGCTCAAAACTTAGCGAAATGCCTTCAAGGGCAATCAATTATGTGCTCTTGATGAACATTGTGTAATGAAATATAAATTGGTATATTCATAGAGCTGCTGAAAAGTGGCCCTGGGAAAAGAAACACAACAAGGGGTTCTTCCGAGGCTCCCGTACGAGTTCGGAACGTGACCCACTGGTCCGTCTGTCACGGTCAGAACCTTCTTTAGTGGATGCAGAGTACACGAAAAACCAAGCCTGGAAGTCATTAGAAGTATTCATTAAAGACTTACATTTTACCATAATAAGTTTGTGAGTTTTAAATTGGGGCTTAAATATTGGCCTACACCCCACGTTTTTGAGAAATTTATTTTTGCCTGAAGTCTTTAACTTGTCTTTCCTGATGTTATAAGTACTTTCATAATAAGGGCAACAACTTAATTGTCAGTAATTGGAGGTTAAACGTGAATAAAAAAAAATCGCCATATATCCATTAGGCACCTGGTCGATTTTCGCAGCGAAACGCTGTAGCATATTGAAACGTTTTTATCTTCTCAGAACCAGGGCTTTTTTAAAAGGTAACACCTACAATGTTGTTAAACATGCACGTTTTTCACAATTTTCAATACTGCAACGGATTTTCACGATTTTTAAAATACATTTTACAGTTCACAATGAAAATCGGGCCTAAAATACGTTTTTACCCGTCACAGTTGTTTATTGTCAAACAATTATCTGCTTAAATACTTCATAATTTGTTTAAGAAAGGGATGCCCCATGGCGGTTTCTACCGTATTTTTACGCTTTTATACAACTGAAAAATGAAGTGCATGAGAATACTAAGAACTGTAACGTATTTTTACAAACTTTGTCAATAGCAAATAAACCTCTGTAACGTACAAAAACGTATTTTTGAAAAAATCAATACAGATCCATAGACAATATTACACATGATCCGTTGTATGATTTGATCATTTTTGCCAAAACGTTGTTATATAAACATTCCATGCATATCTTTTTTATACGCCCGTCTATGACGGGACGTATTATGGTATACCCCGCGTCTGTCCGTCCGTCTGTTAATGTCGTACGCTACGTCAAATATCCTTTGACAGATTTTCTTCAAATTTCAACACAATCTTAATATTGATAAACCCTGATCCCCTTTCGTTTTTGACGGAATTCTGAATTGTCGTTCCAGAGTTATGGGACTTTGTTCGTCAAAATTTCGTGATTTCATTGAATGTCCTACTGTAGCTCAAATATCCTTCGATGGATTTTTTTCAAATTTCAACACAATCTTAATATTGATAAACCCTGATCCCCTTTCGTTTTTGACGGAATTCTGAATTGTCGTTCCAGAGTTATGGGACTTTGTTCGTCAAAATTTCGTGATTTCATTGAATGTCCTACCGTAGCTCAAATATCCTTCGATGGATTTTTTTCAAATTTCAACACAATCTTAATATTGATAAACCCTGATCCCCTTTCGTTTTTGACGGAATTCTGAATTGTTGTTCCAGAGTTATGGGACTTTGTTGAATGTCAAGGAGACGGCGCTCCATGCTCATGTACTTATAAAATAAACCATGTATTCAAATACAAATAAACTGAAGTAAAAAAATGATTCAAAGGGTTATTTATTACCTTTGTTGGTCAAAATTTCGTGATTTCATTGAATGTCCTACTGTAGCTCAAATATCCTTCGATGGATTTTTTTCAAATTTCAACACAATCTTAATATTGATAAACCCTGATCCCCTTTCGTTTTTGACGGAATTCTGAATTGTCGTTCCAGAGTTATGGGACTTTGTTCGTCAAAATTTCGTGATTTCATTGAATGTCCTACTGTAGCTCAAATATCCTTCGATGGATTTTTTTCAAATTTCAACACAATCTTAATATTGATAAACCCTGATCCCCTTTCGTTTTTGACGGAATTCTGAATTGTCGTTCCAGAGTTATGGGACTTTGTTCGTCAAAATTTCGTGATTTCATTGAATGTCCTACCGTAGCTCAAATATCCTTCGATGGATTTTTTTCAAATTTCAACACAATCTTAATATTGATAAACCCTGATCCCCTTTCGTTTTTGACGGAATTCTGAATTGTTGTTCCAGAGTTATGGGACTTTGTTGAATGTCAAGGAGACGGCGCTCCATGCTCATGTACTTATAAAATAAACCATGTATTCAAATACAAATAAACTGAAGTAAAAAATGATTCAAAGGGTTATTTATTACCTTACTACTTCATTGGCGAACGACGGGCGTATCATGCGCTCATGGCGCAGCTCTTTATTAAGTTTATACAACAAACATGACAGAAAATCATTGTTTTCAAAATACCACTCATTTGCTTTTTAAGATGAATTTTGAGCATTTAAATATTTATTGATTTTAACTCTCAATTATTAACCATAAATGGTCGAAACTTTATTTGACAAGTTTATAGTCAACAGACTGTATATTGAACATTCGAACTCTGCAGTCTTTTTTAATTTTTGTCTTTGATTAAGTTTCAGTTCATTTACAAACATTGATAATTGTATTTTTTAAGAAAAAAAGTTTCAGGGTTCCTACGCTTAATAGGAGTCAGGTTTTGAAACAACTAAATTTGTATGCGTTCTTCAACGTTGTAGTCGTTCACTGTAAAAATAGACCCGGTTTTGAGGAGAGAAAAAACGTGTACGTTCTTATATGTTACAGGTGTGCAAAGGATATAGAATTGTTGATAAATCAAGCTGAACATTCTAGATTTTATTCGAAATCCCTCACAATAAGAACACATGCCAAAGAAATTGTTTTTATACGCCCGTCTATGACGGGACGTATTATGGTATACCCCGCGTCCGTCCGTCCGTCTGTTAATGTCGTACGCTACGTCAAATATCCTTTGACAGATTTTCTTCAAATTTTAACACAATCTTAATATTGATAAACCCTGATCCCCTTTCGTTTTTGACGGAATTCTGAATTGTCGTTCCAGAGTTATGGGACTTTGTTCGTCAAAATTTCGTGATTTCATTGAATGTCCTACTGTAGCTCAAATATCCTTCGATGGATTTTTTTCAAATTTCAACACAATCTTAATATTGATAAACCCTGATCCCCTTTCGTTTTTGACGGAATTCTGAATTGTCGTTCCAGAGTTATGGGACTTTGTTCGTCAAAATTTCGTGATTTCATTGAATGTCCTACTGTAGCTCAAATATCCTTCGATGGATTTTTTTTTTTTTTTTTTTAGTATCCCTGAAAAATTGAACAAGGTGAGCTTTTTTCTATTCCGATTGTACACTACCACTTACCCATCTACATTTCTCTTTTATTATTGGTCAAAATATCTATAACAGGTTTACTTCAACTCCATATCCTCTAAAGAAATGCATACATATACTCAAAAAAAGATATGGTATGAATGTCAAGGAGACGGCGCTCCATGCTCATGTACTTATAAAATAAACCATGTATTCAAATACAAATAAACTGAAGTAAAAAAATGATTCAAAGGGTTATTTATTACCTTACTACTTCATTGGCGAACGACGGGCGTATCATGCGCTCATGGCGCAGCTGTTTATTACTTTTTAGTCGCAAATGTTCAGCTAATGGTAATGTAAAGCATGCATTTTCACCTGCCAAATATTAGAGAGATCACTTTTTGGACCATAAGGCCAAATGATAACTGACTGATGTGTGTTATTTGTATTATACAGGATACGTTGGGAAAGGAACCAGCCGAGGAGATAAGACTAGAACAACATTGTGATTACAAGTAGGGCAGTCTTCAAACTAGACTATATCTTAGTAAAATGAGAATCATTCTGGGAAAACTTGACTTAATGCATGTGTGTAAAGAGTCCTCCAAGATTAGCAGTGTGTACAGGCTAATAAAGTACAACACTCTCCGCTTTTATGGAATTGTTTGTTTCATGGAGGTCTCTTTTTAGAAAAAACCTAGATTAGTGTTGTCCACATGCATTAAGCCCAGTTTTTCCAGAACGAGGCTCAATATCATTTTTAGTTGTTCTCTCATTAAAAAGTATTGGAGTCATATTGATATAAGACTTTATCTTATTGATATTTTTCTGTATTTAACTACCTTGCATCAATAATGGCACAAAGGTAGATTTTGTTGCACTTGTTTGATGATAATTTGTTATATGGTATTTAAGTGTTTGTTCTGTGTCACACTGATGGGCAATTTGTTCCTTGTCATTAATGAAGTACAACATGCTATAATAAAGGTTTCTCTACTGCTGGTGCAGCTGAAGATTCACTTTGTTTATATAAGCCTTGTTCTGAGAAAACTGGGCTTAATGCATGTGCGTAAAGTGTTGTCCCAGATTAGCCTGTGCAGTCCACACAGGCTAATCAGGGATGACACTTTCCGCTTTTATGGTATTTTTAGTTTCAAGGAAGTTCCTGCTTACCGCAAATCAAGTTTAGGTCGAAAGTGTCGTCCCTGATTAGCCTGTGTGGACTGCAATGCTAATTTAGCGCCTTTGAACGTGCACTTTTGCATGAAAAGGGCGCTATATAAATCCGGTATAATAATAATAATCTGGGACGACACTGTAGGCACATGCATTAAGCCCAGTTTTCTCAGAACACAACTCATATGTGTAAATTTTCACTTCAGGTATCTGTTCAATTTCCGTGGTGTGGCAGCCAGTTTTCGCTTAAAGCATTTGTTCCTGTGCGACTCGGTGGTGTTCCATGTTGGAGAAGAGTGGCTGGAGTTTTTCTATCCGGCCATGAAACCCTGGGTCCATTATATACCTGTCAAACAGGATCTTAGTGATGTAAAGTAAGTTATTGGGAATTATGTTGTCGATATCATTTCAACCATTTTCTTGTCTTTTCTATGACTTGCAATTGCTTGATTGTGTTAAATTAACTTTATTGATGCATAACACACCCATAAATAATTTTGTGAACAGTTGAAAACAAGACACTTATCAAAAATAGTAATAATTAAGGAAGTTTTATAATGGTAGATGTTTCACATCCGCATCCAGGAATGATCAATGGATTGATGAATACATTTTTTTAATGACTCAACTTTTATTACAAGATTTAAAACATATTTTAACCATTTCCTTGTCCACAAAGTTGCAGCTTTAAGTCAGTTTATTGTTTCCTGTTATTTCAGAGAACTTTTGGAATTTGCTAAAGAAAACGATGACGTTGTTCATGAAATAGCTAAAAGGTAAATTTTCTTAACTCCATTGCAAAACTTGAATGAATTTAGTTTTTCTTTATTACACATCTGGGCCCGTATTCACCAACCAATTCTTAGACTGCATAAAGAATATTCTTTAAATTGGATATTCAAGAGCTGCTTTATTTCAGAGTCAAATTAACTTGGAATTAATCACAGGTGCTATATCTACATCATTCTTCATGAAGAATGCTTTGTTTATGGCAAAATCAACAGTGGTAGACTGTAAAGACTCAAACACTGTGCATACTTTTCTTGTTCTAAGTCTATTCTTTATTCTTATGTCGAAGAACCAGTTGGCGAATACAGGCCCTATTTTCAGATCATTGAAAATCTTATAATCCGTATAGCTTCACAACAATCTTTACAATCATGCACTAGATTTTTATTTAAGCGAAATCTAAACACAAGATTTTTCTTAAAGCAAAATCTAAACACTTATAAAACAACTTAAAATTATTGTAACATTTTCAATTAAGTCATTACCAGTGATAAAAATTTTCCACTTTTCAGCACCATTAACTGGCATGTTTCCTGATTTTGGGAGGATGCACATGTTTATGCGATGGCTTATCATTTAAATATCACTCATAATCTTTAGATGATGTAGACTAACATAGCACCTCTTAACAGATTAACCTCGTACCACTTCTAGTTCATTTATGTCTTCCTCATGTTCTTAGAGGTACATGTATATGGTATATGTATATGGCACCATTTATCACATCTTTGCTGAATTTTAGCTCACCTGATTGCTGAGGTGAGCTTTTGTGATCGGTTTTGTCCATCGTCTGTCCATCTGTCCACATTTGTTCGTAAACACTCTAGAGGCCACATTTCTTGTCCGATCTTCATGAAACTTGGTCAGAAGCTTTGTCCCAATTATACCTCGGTCGAGTTCAAAACTTGGTCATGCCTGGCCAAAAACTAGGTAACTAGGTAAAAAAAAAGAGAAACCTTGTAAACACTGTATTAGTCACATTCATGCCTGATTTTCATGTTACTTTGTCAAAATGTTTGTCTAAATGATATGTTGGTTCCAAAGTGGTTCGGTCCGTTGAAAAACATGGCCGCCAGTGGGCGGGTCAGTTTTCCTTATTTGGCTATAGAGAAACCTTGTTAACACATTAGAGGCCACATTTTTTGTCCGGTCTTCATGAAACTTGGACAGAAGATTTGTATCAATGATACCTCAAAACTGGGTCATGCTGGGTCAAACACTAGGTCACTAGGTAAAAAAAACAAAAAAACTTATAAACACTGTAGAAGTCACATTTCATGCCAAATCTTCATGTAACTTTGTCAAAATGGTTGTCTTAATGATATGTTGTTTGAGTTCAAAAGTGGTTCCGGTCTGTTGAAAAACATGGCTGCCAGTGGGTGGGTCAGTTCCTCTTATTTTGCTATAGAGAAACCTTGTAAACACTCTAAAGGGCACATTTCTTGTCTGATCTTCATGAAACTTGGTCAGAACATTTGTCCCAATGATTCCTTGATCGAGTTTGAAACTGGGTCATGCTCGGTCAAAAACTAGCTAGGTCACTAGGTAAAAAACTAAATAAATAATAATTTGTAAACACTGTAGAAGTCACATTTCATGCCCCATCTTCATGTAACTTTGTCAAAATGTTTGTCTTAATGATATGTTGGTTGAGTTCAAAAGTGGTTCCAGTCCGTTGAAAAACATGGCCGCCAGTGGGTGAGGCAGTTTTCCTTCTTTGGCTATAGAGAAACCTTGTGAACACTCTAGAAGTCACAATGAAATTTGGTCAGAACATTTGTTTTCTAGATACGAGAGTTGAGTTCGAAAAATGGTTCTGGTCCGTTGAAAAACATGGCTGCCAGGGGGGTGGGGGGGGGCGCATTTTCCTTATATTTATATAACAAAAAAAGCTTATGAACACTCTAGAAGTCACATTTTTTGCCCAATCATCATGAAACTTGGTGAAAACATTGGTTTTATTTATATCTCAGATGAGTTTGAAATATGTCCCGATCGGTCTAAAAAATGGCCGCCAGGGGGGGGAGGCAGTTTTCCTTATATGACTATAGAGAAACCTTGTGAACTGAACACTCTAAAAGTCACATTTTTTGCCTAACCATTGTGAAATTTAGTCAAGACATTGGTTTTATGGATATCTCGGACAAGTTGGAAAATGGCTCAGATCGGTGAAAAAAACACTTTTTAGCTCACCTGATGCTCAGGTGAGGTGTAAGGATCTGTCTTTGTCCGTCGTCCATCGGTCCAGATTTGGTTAGTAAACACTATAGCTTTCTTTATCAAAGTTGCTGAGAAGCTACATGGCAACAAGATCTCAGTCAAGTTTGATAATGAGCAAAATCGCATAATAAATGCCAGCATTATTGCCCTTACATTGTCAACATTTTCATGATATTATACAAAATACTTGTAAACACTCTAGAGGTCACAATTTTGTTTTTATGAATCTTGGACATAATATTAATTTTTGTAAGCAAAGTTTGATGATTGGTCATGAGGGGTCAAAATATAGGTCACAAGGTCAAAACTTACAAAAACATCATAAACACTCCATATGACAGAGTTTTGGTTCAATAATGATGAAACTTGACCAGGATGTTTGTCTGGACAATATCTAGGTCAAGTTTGACGTTTGGTAATGTGGGGACAAATTCTAGGTCATTGGGTCTAATCTTACAAAAGCCTTGTAAACACACTAGAGGCCATAATTTTGGTCCAGTAATGATTATACTTGACCAGGAGGTTTTTTTTAATGATATCTAGACAAAGTTTGACATTGGGTCATGTGGGGTCAAAATCTTGGTCATAAAATCCAAATCTTACAAAAACCTTGTAAACACATGTAGAATAAGCATTACTAACAAACATTTGCATGCAAAAAAAACATGCTGGTGGACAGTACTCAATCAGAATTAATCATATGCTCACCACACTGCAAAAGTAAACAGAAGAGAACCAATCAAATATGCTCTAGAGTACTGAATTTTCAAATAAGCAATAGACAAGGCCTTGTAAAAAAGGTGAGCGAAATAGGGCCATCTTGGCCCTCTTGTTTAGATGTAGTAAGTATATTTAATTTGGACATATTTCATGATTCAGTTATTTTTGTCGCTTATTTTCAAAGGACGATAATGGATAAATATTGGACATGTTTTAGAGTATGCAAATTTATATTGGTGATCTTTTTTTCTGATTTTTTTAGAGGACGCTATTTAATATACAACATCTTTTTTTTTTTTTAGAGGACGCAAATTTATATGGGACCACTTACGGATGGAGGACGTATCTTGTTACTGGAAGAAATTGCTTAAGAATTATGCCAAACTGCAGAAATTTAAGCCAACCAGAAACCAGGATTTCCTTGCATTGTAGCCATTGTCATTTATTTTCATAAGAAATCCAAAAATCTCAATGAGTGTATACATGGCGCTGTTTTTATGCCCCCAGATCGAAAGATCGGGGGTATATTGTTTTTGGCCTGTCTGTCTGTTCGTCCGTCTGTCTGTCTGTCATTAATTGTGTGTGTCCCAAAACTTTAACCTTGGTTTCGAGTGGTGAAAGGTCAAGGTCATCCTTCAAGGTCAAAGGTCTAAAAAACTAATCCAAGGGAAGTAATAAGATTTAAAAGGGTGATAATTTATAAATGCTAAATGATAATAATTATATTGAAATTTTATTTCAAAGCGGCGCAATAGGGGGCATTGTGTTTCTGACAAACACATCTCTTGTTCAACTTATTATATATGATATCGGTGTACTTATTTTAAAATAAAAGGGGCTGTATGCACTTGCCGGAATATGTATACTTATTCATATACATTTATTGTGATTTTTCTCACCTTAAATATTCAAGAAAGTGCCATGATGATAATTAGCATCACCTATATTGAATGTACTCTTTTATCTTCTAGGTTGTTAGTATTGTATGTGCATTTATATACTCTCTATTATATATTAATTAACTGCGTTTTTTTCACAGCGCATTGTTCAGTTTGAATGCGCATTTTGTATTTATATTTCATTCAGATTTAATTATCAAAAGTTAGCTTTTAAATAATGAGTTTGGTTTTCTAAATTTATAGGTGTTTCTCAGGATCATTTATATTGGGCGAATACAAGACAGATAGTTTGAAAGCACAATCATATTATATGCTTACACAATGATGGAGCCAATTTTTGCATAGCATACATTTATGACACAGAAAGAAAGAATATCTACCCATTAAAAAAATTGTATTATTTATATTGAAAGTGAATGATGTTAATGTCGATGAAAAAGATATTGTCTATGTTATTATGATTTGTATTGGGATGATATGGGTTTATGTTATATAATTCATTATATTTTACGTTTTATTTATGTGGGATTTAATTAGTAGTACTTTTACGTAGAAAATAATTTTGAACCTGTTTATAATCGTAAAATCAAAAGTTTTAAGTTGTATTTGAAATATTATTCATGTAACCTATTGAGGGTGAACATTTGCTTGCTTGCATTTTACAAGAGAATTACAAATTCGGATGCCTTTGGGTTTTCCAAAGACGTGTTGCTGTCATATTATATTATATTCTTTTGAAATGACTACATTTATTATATAAATCTCAATAAAGGAAATGTTAACATAAGAAGATTTGTTCCTTGTAAAAGATTACAATTAAAAATGTTTAAATAATATTGTATCCAGCCTCAAAGCATATTTGGGTTTTTTACTCTTTGTTCGTCCATTCGTCCGTGAGTCTTTCGGTAGCACGCTATTGTCCGCTGCTTTTCGCCGGTACCATTTCATGGAATTTATGAAACTTGCATCAAATGTTACGGGTATTGAGACGATGCGCACAAAGCACGAGTCAGTCAAGCCGGCTGAAGGTTAAGGTCATTAATTCAGGTCAAACATTTAAGCCTACTTTTTGTGTACTTCCAGTATTAAAATAATCGTTTGAATGATTTTCGCGAAACATTACTAAAATGTTCAGGTTATTCAGACGATATGCAAGAGGCATGAGTCTGTCACATCGGAACCATGTCACAAGTTGTTCTATTGTTGTGTCCGATCTATATCTCCTTTACCCATGAAAGGGTTTTCATGATTCTTGACTACATCGTTGAGGGTATTGAGGTGATACATGTATGCAGAAAGCAGTCGTCAGTCATGGCGACTCAAGGTCAAGGTTACATGTGATGGTCAAACGTTTTATGTTTGCTCCAGTTATCCAAAGCCTTAGAGAAGTTTCCTCAAACTTGGCTATAATTGTGCGTCAATTGAGACGATGTGTAGAAGGCATAAGTCAGCCCCGCTGGTTCAATGTCACATTTAATGGCCAAATGTTAAGCCTTCATTGTTTTCATACCTGCTTCATATCTTTATTAAATGAGTTTGTATGACAAGAAAATATCATAATATTGACGTCCAGAACTTGAGCCAATCGCGCTTTCTTAAAATCAAGGTCACCACTTCAAGGTCAAGAGAATCTTCACGGAGAATATAACTGTCTCTGGACTGCCTTGTTCAAGGAGGGATTCACAACCGTCCTTACTGTAAGCTACCTTACAAATAATACTCTCATCGACTCGTATGACTCTACATTTTTGTAATGGACGTACGGCCAATTAGAGTTTGAGCAGGCACATATACAAACAAACATATTCAGTGTTGTTGTGGTCTTGTGCTGTGGGGGAAACCGGTTTAAAAGGAGTAAACCATTTGCGGTCATGACACAATAATAATGGAACTGAAACAATCATATACATATAACATCTTAATTAAAGGAAGTAGTTAATCTTTACACATATATCTATCAGTGCCTTAAGACATGCATTTATAACAAAACAAGTCGTAATTCTGCATCAGTAAATCTTACAGCGTTTCAAATAGTTCCGCTTGAATCATTGATATTTAACAATAAACATGCAGGAAAAACAACCTATTTGCACAAGACATCATCTTATAATGCACACATTAATTATTAATAATTCTACATTTATTTTTAATTATA
Organism: Dreissena polymorpha; assembly: GCF_020536995.1. Taxonomy (NCBI): domain Eukaryota; kingdom Metazoa; phylum Mollusca; class Bivalvia; order Myida; family Dreissenidae; genus Dreissena; species Dreissena polymorpha. The sequence continues at coordinate 112,105,482 of NC_068359.1, read as the reverse complement.
AAATGCAACAATAATAAACTTTGATGTAAATGCGCATGACCTTAACAATTCGCTGAGCTCCATCCATCTAGAATATGCATTAATAATTATTATGTGCAAAATGGCTTATTATTTGAACACTCATTATATTAGTGAGTTAACAAATGGTAAATTCAAGTATTAAAACTCTATATGTTTTAAAACATCATATGCAAACGCATTATGTAAGAGGCGAAGCAATTGCAATAATAATGCAGTGCTATAATTTTCGCCGCGGAATAAGTTTAGACCATGTTTCGGACATGTAAATTCGACTAATATTTGCTTAAATTGGTCAGTGTTGTTAAGGAAGGTTTCTGTATTTAATAAATACAGTATCTGTCTGTCATGGTGTTCACAAAGGTCCTTAATCATGTTTTAAAGAGGATTGTCACAAAGGTATGTCGTGGTGTTTTGATGAGGAAAATCAGATACCTTTTCATAATGGTGACGACAGCACATCCGTTCAATATTAGAAGGATTTATAAAAGAAAATTAAATAATTGTAGACCCTTCAAAACAGTGACTTTAAAATTAACGTGTTTTATGTGTACTTTATTAAGATTCATCATGCTTTTTCGTTATTATTGTTATTATTATTAAAATGATCACTAATCATTTTTAAATATTGTTTGTCAATTTCTTTTCAAAATTTTCAATTTTATAAAGAACCAGTTCCACTAACCAATTAAAAACAGTCATGTCATAGTTCAAATTTTAGACATATTTTCTTTGTGAAGGTACTATCATATCGTTTTATAAAATGGTACACGAAGAACAACTAAACGTTATATCATAATTTTATGTAAAGGTAATATCATACAGACATTTAAAACGTTGCCAGTAACCGCTGACGTATTTTAATGAGTATTTCATAAATACACTATATTACTAGTTGTAGTATTGTAATGAAATATCCTTTATACAATCATTTATTCAATGCTCTTTGTGAATGGTTTTCCATTACTTTTCTTAATATAGGAGCCTTTTAACTGTCAAATTAAAATTACTCAATCTCGCAAAAGAATCGCAATAAAAAATAATTCATAAAATAACAATTCATCAATTTATTAACTCGGTCTAACATTATGCACTGTTCCTGCTATTTATGCGATGTGTCTAGTGCCTTAATTGTCTTGTTACAGACTGTTGGGCAGTTGGTAACTGACCATTGATATAGTTCCCCGTGCTTTAGCAAAGTTATGTCCTTTTTTACTGTTGGGCAGTTGGTAAATGACCATTGATAAAGTTCCCCGTGCTTTAGCAAAGTTTCTCTCCTTTGTAACTGTTTGGCAGTTGGTAAATAACCATTGATAAAGTTCCCCGTGCTATAGCAACGTTTCTGTCTAGGCGTAGTTGAGGTTAATATATGTATCCTATGCTTAGACCAAATACTGCTATTCGGTAACCTTGTGTTATTGTAACGATACATAAAAAGCATATTTTGATAATTATCAGGTATATTGAATAATAATCACACGAACAGATTTATTGGCAGTTTTGCATTTAATTGCTTTTTAATGAATATTCACACGTCGCTTGCATAACATGAACGAAAATAAATGTGATATAAAAATCAGTTAAACAATACATATGAATTAATCACAGATATATTTTGCAAATCGATAGAAAATGAATTGTGAATACATATAGCACCCACATTACTAACAATCTTTGAAAACAAAATGTCATAATTGGTTTAACAATATAAAATTATACATAACTAAATATTTAATTGTTCTTTCATAAGAAAACGTTATAATTTATATTATAAATGTCTTAAATATAAATAAATAGTAATAAAGATAGTGGAATCCTCCAATTAATATGGGGCACTGTACAAAAATAAGAGGAGATTAGTCTGCAAACATTTTTTTTCAGATATTGTTGAATATAACTTAGATTTTTAGCAGCATTACATTTCGTTTGTTTCGAGATAATAAACTTCTGACAATACAAGCAGTTAAACAATATGAATCGACGTCCGTCTCGAGATAATTGTACAGCATATTAATGGAAACAAGAAATAAATACAAATCTCTATAGACACTGCTGCGTTGATACACGATCCTAAAGACATTCGTACATATACAGTACCTCAAGATACTGAAAAACAAATTTAAAAAAAACAACAACAGTAAAACATTTTCACACAAAGAGGAACTCCAAACATAAAAAAGATATACATAAATATTAAAAGAAAGAAATACACAAGTGTCTGCTAAGCAGTATGATAAAAATGTAAATTCCGACCTAAACTATTGTATCTACAAAAATAAGCAACATAATTGGACACTAACATACAATAATAAATGGACAACGAATACTGTAATTAATATGTTCCATACTACAAATATCCCCGTCATAACATATGTTTGGGTCATAATTCTTGTAATATTCGTCGTAGAAAAGCCTTAAAGGTTACCCGTTTTTTCTGCTATCAAAGTTTTATTGAAACCCACAAATCAGTTAAAGAGAAGTTGTGTCCGCACACATTCGACTCAGTTTTTATATTATCACATGCCATACCCTGTTTCCCATGTAATATAACGTTTACATATTTTTATACAAATGTGTAATACAACATTTTTCAGCGTTTTCATTGGCTTAGTTTTCGTTTATTCAAAACTGTTATTTTGCTTAAATGACGTTGCGACGTCAAGAAATGTTAACAACATTCGGGATTTATCATTATGTTTGCGTAAATATTTATTTTTATTTGCTCGCCAAAGGCTCGCTTACTAACACAATTCCTGAACTCGTTTAATAAAATATGGTATGATATGACAACTCGTGCCAGATCCTATATTTATAATATGGAAAATGACAGCGCGTCATAATTTTGCGATTATATATTGAATCCGAATTTCTTCTCTTTCATTCTCTATGAAATGTCATTATGAGTTTAACTAAGCACACGAGTCGCACTTGAGTCTACAATAATTGGGAGATGTAATATTTTCTCAAGTATGACGAAGACAAATGGCGGAATATGCAAACAAATCCAAATACACTATTATCATTTGTGTCTGCAACAGTATCGTATGAACAGGAGGATCGTTTGAGCGGACAAGATCTTTTATTAATTCCTGCCTATGGGAATAACAAATACATGCTTATGTATTTTCACGTGCTGAAAACATTAGATCAGTGATTTCGTAACATTTAAGATTTAACAAATCAATATTTGTTATAAATTAGGCAATACAAATTAATTTAATTTATTTGAAACATTTTCATTTATGAACATATGAAAATGCATAATTAGAGTTTCACATATATACATCGTATAACATTTTAAAGCATCAATATCATAAAAACTTACAATAATACCTGTAATTATTTGTATCCTAACACAATTCATCTTCTCTTTACAGGCGAATATTCTTTGAAAAGCACATCTAAAGCAACAAATAGATAGAGGTCGTCAACACAAACAAGCAAAAGTATTGTTTATTTAATAACGATATATTCAACAACACTAACCTATAGTCATATACCATATTTACACTTCAACAATCAACAACAATGGAATAATGCCGATCCTGATCTATATATGTGCAGGGAAGAAGGGAAATAGCAGTTTTAAACGGAATATAGGTAAGAATTATAAAATAATAAACTATGCTTATTATACGATTTGAAAAAACCCACTTCAAATGCGTTTTTCTTGCAGTTTGCTAATATTGTATTCAAAGTTCTTCAAAAACATCAAGTGTACGCCGCACAGTCCAAATTTTTCGTGGCCCAATATGCTTATTAGTTGTTCCTGAAACAATAAATCAAATGTTATGTAAATAACAATTTATGGCATAGTGTAATATCCAACATATATACATTATATAACCGTGTGCATAGAAAAATCGATTCGCCCTTTCAGTAAAAAAACCCTCAAGAAAAACCATATTAAATAAATAGATAAATTAATTAATTATTCATTCATCAATCACTCACAAAATGGTTACTAATTATTTTTGTTTTACATGCAAGAATGCTCTGGAAAATAATATAACGTACTTTAATTTATAGAGGAATAGCGTAATTGAAAATCAATGAAACACCTTTACCCAATCCAAGCCAAATGATCAAACGCAATAACGTTCACATATATTTCAATTAAGAACATTAAATATCGAAATCTACAATGACATTTATACAAAATGACGATATAACCTCAAGTTTGTGTTCGTCTTTCTCCATTCCAATTAGTGTGTACACTTCCTGGAACAGTTCCATGTCGTTGTTCAGAATCCTCGTGCAATAACTGAAAATGATAAATGTATTGAAATGTACAAAATAAATAACATAGTATAGATTTATTAAAATTTAACGGTCTTTTTCTGTTATTATCTTTGGAGCTCGGTGATAGATTTTTCCGTAAAATGCCATTTAGAAAACAAAAGATTAATTGTTAAGGTGTGTTCAGGATGTTTAAATAGAACAAAACTTGACCTACTATTGTAAGTGTTCGATCTGCCGCAACATGACTGCCTGAGGGTCCTTGGAAGCTGGAAAGATATGTAAGTGCAGCTTACTGGGGTCTTATAGAACAAGACAGCAAATTGATAGCATTGATCTTTTATTTTCGAGCATTAAGGTTTTGTGTTTTCTAACAATACACAGCACAGGATACGACATTTGATTTATCAGACATGCGTGTGTTTTATTTGGATTTTATACAAAGTTCAAACATAAGATTGCCATATATACTTAAATTGACATGACAATTTAGCCTAATACATTTGTTGCCAAAATATTTCAACTTAACTGGAATTTATTAACATACGACTGAATCTTTAAATTGACCATCAAAACATGCATCACAACGTTATTCCAATACTTTGGTACGAACTACAGGATGTGTGATCATGACATACATATAGCAAATGCATGAACAGTGGGTGCGCAGGTCAATACATTTGTGATCTGACATTTTGTAATCCATTAAAGGTTCATTATAAGTGTCATTGGACATTCCGTTAGGGGATAACGTGTTAATGAAATGCATGAAAATAATGCAAAAAATTAGTTTGCTAAATAAATAAAGAAACAAAATGTTGCACTAACAACACATGAAGCATAACTTTATATTCGCACATACGCGTTCTTATTATAGGTATTCGACGCACAATAACAAGTTTAAAACCTAATCATATGACAATTATTAGCAGAACAATTATAATAAAAAATACATTTTTTATAATATATACGATCTTAATAGGCCTATCCAGTCAGAGCCTTCATTTATGACCTTAACTATTTATTTTTCAATAGTAAATTTGAATGACAGATATGTACTTGCATTCAGTAATCACCAAGACTGATTCATAAATATCAGTACAAGTATTTAATGTTAATAATAGTATGTATGTAATTATACAATTTAATATACAACGTAAATTATATGTTTTATGCTAGCTGTAGAACCCTATTGAACATCAATACAAACATGCAATTTTTATTAAACCAGAAATGACAATGATCTGCCTGAAATACCCTTCGTTTACCAATTTGCCAAGGGGCAATTTTAGTTCATTTTAAACACTTGTTACTATAAAAAGCAAGTTTGCTGAATAGCAAGACTGGCCTTAATACCTCATTTTATTGTCAAGATATGCATTAGACAACTTTCAGCATGAACATTCACACTAACTGTGAAAATACGAAAGCAGGAGGTATGGTTCTTGTGTGTTGCACTTCCCCTAAATCAGATCTACTTACACATTTAGATGATACCTCTTATAGCTTTCAATGTATATATTCTCCCTACAAAATTTAAATATAACAACTAAATATGCAATAAGTCTTAAACATTGGAGGCAATGTGGATGCTTCTTGTGCACTGTACATCCCTTTTCATTTCCAAGTTTATACATCGCATACTTTTCAAGATATGCTCCTCACAAAACGGATGTAAACAACAATAACAAAAGGCAATAACTCTTAAATTATTAAAGCATGCGATATGTTTTTGTTCATTGCAATTTGAGATCTATCTAACCAACAATTTTGAAGTGGAAACCTCATACAGTTTTCAAGATATGCCCTGGAATTAAATACAACGTGCGGACGGCCTGACGGGCAACCTGAAATCAGTATACCATACCCCCTCCTTTCCGTACAACTCTGATTGGTAGGGGTATAACAAACATGTTGTCAATGCGGGTAATGTTCAGTTGCAAAAGAGGATCAGGTATATAATTCTGTCACCAGTTACTGTAGTGTGACATGGATATACGTACCCCAGGAAACTTTGAATGGAAGAGCAAAAAAATGTCCTGTTTATCTTGTAATCTTTACAGTAAAGTCTACATCGTGTAATTAATATTGTGTTAAAAATCATAACACGCTATTTTTAAGAAAATTTGATTTTACAACACAATAACGATTCGATTTCTATTTGCTACATATTATTATCAGTATTATATAAAATTAAATCATTAAAGAGGTTAAGGTCTTATATTAATTAATTCATCTTCGTGTCTGTGAAATTTAGCCGAAGCAAATACCTCGTCGTGCCTCAGCGTGGCGACGACGTTGCATACTTAAATAATATTGTTTACAAACGAAATCGTTTATACTTAAACAAAAGCTGTTTTGCTTGATATGTTTATTATTACATGGTTTAGACCGACGATGTACTATATACTAGTCGTAATAAAATTTCTGTTCTGTTCTGTTTCAAAAGACCTGTTGATATATTAGTATGCATTAAATTATTTCTGATGGAATAGGGAACTCTTTGGATACGTACTACTGGATAACGCGTCATCGTCTATGTTTCGCTGCAAATAAAACACATCACAAGATTAAGGGCAATGGAGATGTAATGTAATTTTTTCAAACTAAGAATCAAACAATTAAAAGCTAAGATCTTAAAGTCCATACAATTCAACACACTGCAATTTATAAACGGGCCTAAAACAATCAAATTACTTTATTATTATAGATTCGCATCGACACGGACAATGATAACATATAACATACAACGTATATATAGCTTTATCAGATTTAAATGCAGCTCATTCAAAAAATAATCTTTGTTAGAAAGACTATTGTGAAAATGTGAGTTGCTAAAATTCAAGTATGCTATGATCAACAACAATTATGCAATACTAAAAAACGAAAACGCAATTAGCAAAAACAAGTATGAAATTCTCAAACACAACAATAAGTTCGTTTATATAATATTCATAACGGTAATGAAAGGATAAACTAAAACTGTGCAAAGACAGCGGACTCGACTATTCGTTGACTTTAAAAGTATAATTTACGTGTTCTGCCAAGCACATAATGTTCTTATTAAACATACATCTCTGAAGTTGAAAATCTGTAGAAGTTATGAAGTATAGTAGAGTATTTTAGTTACAATGACACTGCCCCAACTGGCCCGAAATGCAACGTATATGTGCGGCGTCTATGCTACATATAAACATTTATTGCCCAATATCTTCATTCAACCCAAGCTTATGTTTTTCCTATGTTTTAGTAAAATTGACCTTGATCCAACTGGCCCAAAATGCCATCATGATTCTGCATGTAAGCTACCTAAGTTAGTTGCACACACAATTTCAGAAAAATACCACCATCCAAACTCAAGTTATTGAGCAGGCCTTTTTTATATTTTAACCCTTCTCCGCTCAGAAACAAAGTGAAAATTGCTATATGCAACCAGAATAAAACCTGAACAGCCTGCAACTAACTCGCAGACTGTTCAAGCTTTGTGCTGTTTGCTACTCATAAGCATCTAAGAGTTTGAAATGAAGCCTCTAAAATTTGAATATGGTAAGAAATGTCAATTTAAATTTGATTTTGTAAGGGGAATGCAAAAGCGGTTAAAATGCGTATCTGGGAGACTGAGTGGTAATGCTAGTGACCTTGAGCTCACTCGCCCTAAATAATTCAATACCTCGCCAGATCAGCATGTTATACACAAAATCGCGCAATGTCGCCATCCTAAATGAATTTATTGATCTCTACATTTTTATCTTTTCTTAGAAAGAGTCCTTGACCTTAACAATTGACCCAAAATGCAAACCCATGCTAGGTCAACATGTCAGCTGCAAATAGGAGTTATTGCACGCAAAAGTTTACCAGAATTTCTTATTACAAAAAGGATCATCAATCTTCTAAATTACAAGACAGAATTATAAGCTTTTATCTAAAACCTTTCATGATGATCCCAAATACACATGTTAATATTTAATTGAGTATATGTAGTTGTTACAAAGATATATGCCTGTTGCACACAAAACTTAGCCTTAATTTCATGTTGCACGCAGACCTAAACGGATTCTTTAAAGTATAAAAATGGGCATACTCCTACTTAAAAATAGATGATATAGAGATTATGGAGCACTTGCATGAAAACCAGAATTGTTATAAGTACAAAAGGGACATTAATTGCTTATCAAAGTTATGGCACTACATAACATAGGTGGATCTAAGGGGGGGGGGGGAGGGGCGGACGCGGCCCTTAAAATCGCCAGTGTAAAGTCAATTCATTTGATGTTTCACACTTAACTAGATCTAAATCACCTATTTTAACTCATTTTTCTTCTTTTTCGTACACAACATAACTATGCACTTTTTTGGCATTATAAGAAGGTACTTTGATGAAAGTACATAAGGCGTTACATGCTCGAGAAGTGGTTGTCAAAGCCTTCAAAATCACTAAAATCGTGGAGCTGCAGGGGGCTTTGCCCCCCGGGGCCCCTAACAGGGCTCCCCCGGGGCCCCTAACAGGGCTTTGCCCTGCACCCAACAGGGGCCCTTACGTACCCTGGACCCCCAGCAAATCTTTCAATATCCCTCCCCCCTAACCAGAAATCCTGGCATTCGCCCCTGCATTAGTGACCTCAAATAATAAGCCCGAACACATCTTTTCTACATAAACTTTTCGGACAATCCTATTCTAATACCAAAGCTTAAAACCTACCGGAAACACGCCTGTCATGGTACGGACGATCATCTGCATGACGCTGATCGCCTCTGTGGCAGTCTTGTTCTGAACGTCAATGAGCGTCTTGCTGAAATCTTCAGGCGTTGAGCTTCGTGCCAGCGTGCACCCTCATTGTTCCCTCCAGTTTTTCCTCCTGTTTGTCCTCCAGTTTTATACCGGAAATGGACACCTCTGCAGATGCCATCTCGTCCTCGTTTTTCCCATCTGGCTTCATTGTTATGTCGAAATCCGGCTTAGTAGGAGACTTAAAGCGGGTAAATTCGGTCTTATAATATGTTTTCACAAAAAGTACAACGTTAATGAATAACAAACAAGAATAACAGTTCATAAGTTATGGTACCAGAACATCTCGAAATTAGAGATAAATACAATTGCAATTGTTTTTATGTACAAGGAGAACACGCAATTATTAAAAAAAAATACATTGTACGGAAATCTCCGTTATTAGATCAGGGTCCCTGATTAGAACTATATTTTGATTTGTTCATATGCCACAAACACAAACACAATTTTTTCGCTCTGCAAACAAATAAAAGCTTTGGTATTGGCGCAGTACTTACACAAACTTTAAGTGAATTAAGCAACATAGCATTTATGCTACATAAATATACATCGTATGTACACACTTTAATGGCAACAGTCTTCTTGTACTTCTGTTTTCTTTCCGGATCTGCTTGCGGAGCTGGCCTGGAGGTCCGAATGAGGATCGACGTCAGTCCCAAATTTCTTGGTTTCGCTGCGCCGCCTTTGGCATCCGCCTTTTCTTTTTGACGAATCTGCGACAGCGTGTCTAGCAAAGAGCTCAAATCGTGGTCTTTATAGGCGCGAATGTCCTCTTTAGGGCCGCGTGCTGGGTCTGGTCGCTGGATGTTATACCTTGACTTGATCAACCCGGAGGCTCCAGCTGCATTGGGCTTGACAGACAAGGATTAAGTAAAGATCGGCCTTACTTAAGTATAACACTGTGTGTCACAAATAACCGTCCACGTAATAGACCTCCATTGGGCATTGTCGGCTCAATTAAAAGTACTCCGGGTACTATTAAGTAAACTAAAAAGTACCCGGGGTACGAAATATACACCAAAAAGTATCCCGCAGTAAGGCCGATGCCTTTCAGCACATTTTTCGTACCCGCGGTACATTGTAGTAAACTCAAGAGTTCCCGGGGTACTTTTAGTTAGAGCCGACAATTATCAATCAATCATAAGTAAAGATCTTCATTATTTTAGTATATTAACGTGTGCACCGATTATCAATGTGTGTAACAAACCATCATCGACATATTAGACAATACTCTGAATTAAAATAGTCCCTAAGCACAAACTACGTTTTCATGTTATATGATTTTAAGTCACATTGACAAACGTTTTGGTGTCGCTTCAATTAAATCATTACAATACCTAAACCCATGGATTAGGGTAATTTTTGTTTGTACTTTATATACGTAGTGGATAAACAAGTTTTCAATAAGTTTCCAATAACAACGAGCAAATTCGTTGAAATGATATCCCCCGCCATTATACTTCTGGACACAAAAGTATTCTGGGCGGATGGACAAGGCCAATGTGCATCATCCTCTTATCCATATATATACTCATACCAAGTTTCAATGAAATCCGTCAAAGCACTTCCACGATATGGCTCCGGACACACAAAAAAAGCATTTTTTTCAAGATACAAAGGGCTATAACTCCGTTATTATCCAATGGTGTACTATGCCATTTGGCGTGCATCATCCTCTTATCCATATATATACTCATACCAAGTTTCAATGAAATCCGCCAAAGCACTTCCAAGATATGGCTCCGGACACAAAAGTGCCGGACGGACTGAAGGACAGAAGAGACGGACGGACGGATGGACGGACAACGCCAAAACAATATCCCTCCGCCTATGGCGGCGGATAACTATTACATGTATCATAAACTTAAAATGATTTATTGTTATATTCTTTTATTTTTAAATTGTCTTGAGGACTGGATTTCATTGACAGTTTGTTTAGCCACTCAGAATGATAAAAGAACAAGCTATTATTTTAAGGGACTTATCTGATTAGAAAAATCGTTTACTAACATATGAATGCGTAGTAATAAATCTCGCTGAATCGTCTTATAATATACAATTATCAAAGAAACAAGGCTGTGATTTGGAACATATGTTCTAATAACACTATTTATGAAATTTCTCGTAGTGTTCATGACATATATATACGGTCTGTTTTATCAGTACTGTAAAAAATGCAACAAATAAATGTGGTTACAAGTTCAGGAATTAAAAAAATAAACTAGGTTTGTGAAATGTATACAACATTTTCTCCCGATTTTCTTTTCTCTTTCAATACACAACCACAAAGAGACTTTAATTAGTTCCTACATTAGTCTGCCTACGCTTTAAGGCGTGATGAATAACTTATCGAAACGCAGGGAAGCAATGATGTTACTATGGCGTTCAACCCAAATACGCTTACTTAACCTACCCTGGGAGGCAAAGCTGGTGCCTTCATTCCTTTAAAGAAATTGTGGCCGAGCAACACCGCCGCGCTGGGACGCATATCCGGGTCTTTTTGAAGCATAATGGCGAGAATGTCCGTCAGTTCCTGTCGGTAGCCCTTTGGCATTTCCGGAAGCTGAAAACGCACAAAAAGGCTTGTCTATATTTGCGGACACCTTGAGACATATAGTTACTTCCACAGGCGGTAGATGGCGTAGCCGGGTCATTAAATCAATATAGGAAATCAGATGCCCAGCAGTGTGTATTTATATTGAAAAAATAGCTATCCCGATACTTAATGTGAATGTAAACTTCCAAAGTAATGTAGATGTTTATGTATAAAAGACAATAGTACACACATTTTTTTTATTTTATAGCTACACTTATTAGGATGATCCCTTTGGACCTTAACCCTCAGTAATCGTAGATTTTTTATGACATTTTATCAGTTATATTTTTCATTTTCCGTTGGAGGCATAATGGTTGCACTGTTCCCCGTGAAACAGATTTAAAATCACCCGGCACTCCGGAATGCTGCTTAAAAATGTAAATCGCAAAACGACTTTACGTGTTTGTTAAGAGCAACGTACCGGATGCGAATTTGTTAAACTACAAATTCAGGACCAAATGTCTACTAACAAGAGTATTGCACTAGGGTGACGATTCAGTGAGGGCTATGTATGAAACTATTGTATGATTTTTTTTACGTTAAAGTAAGATACACTAATCTAACGCTCAAAACCCTCATCGATATGAATTATCAGCACTCACCCCGCCGTGGACGATCTTGAAGACCAGCTGATGCATCAACGTTGCGTCGAAAGGCCTCTCGAGCGTCGCCATCTCATACACAATCACACCTAGAGCCCAGATGTCGCTCTGCAACATACAGCAATACTGCGCGGTTAGCTTTTATTTTTGTTATTATTATTATGTTATCATATAATATATAATAGTATATTATGATTATTACAGTATTATAATATTTTCTTTAATAAAGTTTATTTCGGATGGTATTTTATTCCTGTAGGAATCCGAGCTTCGTATCTGCTTTCCGTATGCTGTCATCCTATAAAAAAAACTAACGTGCTGTCATCACATAAAAAAACTAACAAAGCATTTTGAAAAGCGAACGACTAACGAGCTTAGTATCGAATCCGCGCTACCAACAAAGACCGATTGGGATAGTTTTTCTTCCTGAATACTTGTACATATATAGCTGGGGGTTGTAATATTGAACATATATAGCTGGGGGTTGTAATATTGAACATATATAGCTGGGGGTTGTAATATTGAACATATATAGCTGGGGGTTGTAATATTGAACATATATAGCTGGGGGTTGTAATATTGAACATATATAGCTGGGGGTTGTAATATTGAACATATATAGCTGGGGGTTGTAATATTGAACATATATAGCTGGGGGTTGTAATATTGAACATATATAGCTGGGGGTTGTAATATTGAACATATATAGCTGGGGGTTGTAATATTGAACATATATAGCTGGGGGTTGTAATATTGAAACTACGTTGGGTGCAAACAGTCTCAAATTTGCAACGGTAGGGTTAAAACATTGATATTACACAACTCGACATGTAGTGTAAGGGATATTCTTATATTTATAATGCTTAACACACTTACCTTATCACCATACGGCTTGCAGGAGAATATTTCCGGGCTCATGTAATAAGGGCTGCCACAAAATGTCACCGCCTTCTGACTAGGTTTTTCAAGAACTCTTAAAAAACAACAATACGTTACTTAATATCGGCTTAATAAGCATCAACATATACGGTTCCAACACTCACAATAGCTTACGCAACAAATATAACGCTTAAACCTTGTATATGACTGAATAATAAACTCAGCTGAACTCAATTAATGATCGATTTTTAAACATTCAGATACACATTAGGGAAACTGTGATGGAATTAGGACAGAAACTATGACTTTGCAATCAATTCAATTCGGATTTGGTGTCAAACGCAACTTACTTGGCGAGACCCATATCCCCTAGTTTTGTTGTCCACTTGTCTGTAAGAAATACGTTTGGGGTCTTCACATCTCGATGGATTATCTTCTTCCCGTGTAAATACTGGCATGCAAAAGATATATGCTATACACAATCATAGCCAAGCATGCAAGCCACCAGTTGCAAAAACAAATAACGTCGAAAAATGATACCCATATGCGGGTCTTTAAATATATTTAAATAGAAGCTTTCAAAGCACCAGCGACAGCGTATGTGCTCTAGAATTACGGTATAGAATAAAACATTACGAATATACGAAAAATAAAATAAAAATGTGACAATCGGCACTATAAATTATCATTACAACAATTTAGATGTTTGTTACATCGATGTCGTTCCACACAATTGACGTTCGTAACATTAAACATGTGTATTTGTATGAGTCGAGCGTACACATAGAGTGTGCGTTATTTCACTCACGTCTAAAGCGCTTGCCAGCTGCCGAAACCACTCCGTGAGTTGGTCTTCCTCCAACTTCGTCTTCGTCGAGTTCCGTCGATCCAAAAATTCAGAGAGGTCACCGTGGGCGCAGAACTCCGTGACGATACACAGGGCGCCATTGGCTTCGAAAGAATCCGTATACTTGAGGACGTTATCGTGGTCCAAAGTCTTCAAAAGACTAGCCTCTCGCAGGGCTAATTCACGTTCTTCATCTGGCGCTTTCTTTAGGTCGATAACTTTCATAGCATACTGGATGTTCGAAAAACAATGTACCGGTTTAGGAAAATGAGCATTATGGGAAATTGGTTGTATGAAATGAAAGTATATGTGGATATACCTTAATGTATCAATACCGATTGTAGATCTATCTACAAATAACGCGTCCACTCCGTTGAAACAACGTTGGGAAACAATGTTTCTTCAAGCCCATGTGGGCATGAGCAAACATTATATTACATAGCAAACATTCATTTATTTACAATCATCAACATAATATTTCGCCTCCCTGGGAGCAAAAAGGTACCATATGTGACATTGAATTTTTTGGCGATTTATTATAGCAATTCATCTCTGAAAGTATGAGCGAAGTTTGGCAAGCAGAGGAGTTGAGTACACAATTTCGGGATTTATATATTCTGTAGAAGAACAGAGAACAATACCCATAATTTTGCCAAACCCGTTTCATTACAATACATCATCTTCACATTAACATAACTCAGCTGTTTAAGTATCAATAAAATCTATCAAGCAGTTGAAAAGATGGTAAGCTCAAAGAATATTGAGGACTATATGTTCTCTACAGAAAAATATAAATAGCCATAATTAAGCCTAAAGTGGCCGCAGAAAAAAATCCGTCCATATTGATCGTTTACATTTTATGGTAATTTTGCTGTGAAAGTTTGCTCAAGATCCACGCTATAATTGTGTAAAACACAACATTTTAGGACTATAAAATACGAAGTGGGAAAATAAATGAAGAGTCATAAATTATAAATTACATAAATTATGTATAAACTCAGGGAAGCAAAAATTGGTTTCTTTACGATCATATTCACATTACGTTATTCAACTCTAAATGTTTCAGTAAGATCCACCCAGCATTTATCTAAGCGTTAAAAGTTTCGGGACGAACCACCAGTGGTTAGCGTGTGGCTATGATATTAATTAGTGAAAACATCATTTTGAATGATAAATAATCATATTATAACGATAAAATAACTTTTCTGAAAAAAATTCACTCTCAAATATATATATATATATATATATATATATATATATATATATATATATATATATATATATATATATATATATATATATATATATATATATATATATATATATATATAACAAGGTATGCAACTTGTTATATACCTTCTCAAAATCAATTGTGCAGCGATTTTCACGATCTAGGTCTTATTCAACGCAGAAATGAATTTCCTTTCTGGAAATGTATATGTCTTGCAATATGTTTACAAATGCTGGGTCAACTTTTAAGAAATAACACGATACACAACTCGCATGACCTAGTTGACACTGATCAGGCAGTATTTAAGACTGAAATCTTCACGGAGTAAAGGGCATTTTCCCTGCAAAGTTCACAAACCTCGATACCATAATTCAATAAAACGTATGAAAAAAAACATTATAACCGTGCTTGCCGTTACATTATGCATCAAGATAACTGTTCAGCGCCGTTTGAAACCTTTGATCACATACATTTCAACTAACTGACATTTTAAACACACCAGTGATTTCATTGGTCCAATGTGGAGGTGTGTCTTTACAACTGGAGTTTTCATTCATAAATACTGCCTGATCAGTGTCAACTGGGTCTTGCGAGTTGTGTATCGTGTTATTTCTTAAAAGTTGACCCAGCTTGTGTAAAAATAATGCAAGACATATACATTTCCAGAAAGGAAATTCATTTCTGCGTTGAATAAGACCTAGATCGTGAAAATCGCTGCATAATTGATAAAGATATGGCTGTTCAAAGCGATGCACCCCGTTTTGGGGTGATTTTGAGTTGATACCTTGTTGTATATATATTTGATAGTGATTTTTTTCAGAAAAGTAAATTTTTCGTTATAATATGATTATTTATCATTCAAAATGATGTTTTCACTAATTAATATCATAGCCACACGTAGCTAAAGAAACTTCAGCGTACAGTTTATATAGTATTGACAGACCTGTACCTATAAAGTCGCGCCAGTCAAAAATCATAAAAAGCGACATTTAAAGTTATGGTAGCCAGAACTAAGCCACACGCTAACCACCTGTGGGACGAACGTATGCACATACGGACAAGTGCTGTGTGTAGTGCCTCCCATGTGACCCACATGGATTGAATGATTAATACATTTACTTATGTTGTTATTGTCTGACGTAACAAACCAATTTATTTCGGTTATTAATTGGTCTACTTTCGATTTCGCAATATACTTGGATACCCGTTTGTTTTAATTAAGCGTAAAAACTACGATCTAATTCATACAACAACAAAAAAAAACTGCAGTTTCAGTAACGTTTACAAAAATGTCACCTTTTTCTTGTCGTCTGATCCAGTAACCAGATAGACTTTTCCGAAAGCTCCTTCACCAAGGGTTCTGTCAATAACAAACTCGTCCGAGGTTGCCATTATTATAATTATATTTCTGAGTCCTATTCAAAAACTACGTCAAAACATTAAAATGTTTTCAATAATATCATTTCACTTACAAAAGAGCAATTTACGCATAAATATGGACACCATACTAAGAATTGGAACAAGTTCACAGAATACAACTTGTCAACTTTCTTTTTCAAAGTCCTTCTACTTCCTTTATGATTGGGACCAGCTAAATAATCATTTACAAATCGGGAACCAGACTTTTTCCCTGCGTTTACGGTGGGCCGTTTATCCATAAAAATACAAAAAAATTCCTCTCAGTTTTCGTCAAAATATAGATTAGCAAAACATGTGTGCTAAAATGTATGCTACTATAACTGAAAAGCATGCATAAAGAACTTTGTAAGCTCGCTAATAATCTTAAACTGTCAGTATCGGCTTCCTGGTTTGACAAATGTGTTAGTGGTGTGTAACCGTTCAGAACAAAATGTCTGCGCCCATACAGCGGTGCAAGTTATGTCAAACACGGTCCAAATCTCTGTTATTTTCCCAATTGCGATACTGTAATAAGTCGTTTTCAAGGTATTGAAAGAGCCATATACTTATTTGATACAAAGTTGTGCAATATTCTGAATTTAGCTTTTTATTAATCGCACAAGGGAACAAACATTAACAATTAGACATCGTGAATAGCGCCACAATTTTTTCGTACCACAAATCGTATAGTTCCCTCGTATCGAGCGTCTCCTGGTATGGATTATTTCTGTATCATAAAGGACGAGGCTCTCGTGTTGACGTCACACCCATGCGCTCTGAGTATTTTGTTTAATTACATAACTACGCTTAAAAATAAAAACAAAAAATATAAAAAGTGTAACTGCACTTCAAAATTCTTACTTCTACCAAAACAATCTTTTTTTTCACCATATTCTGAAGTGATATGTTGTAAGGCATAGGTCACAGCAGGAAATGATTAAACCAACTTTGGATTAATAATTGCAGTCCTGAAACCTTTGACGGTAGTTGCACATACCACACTGTCACTAAGTTTTTTCCAGTCCAACACCATACATGCTAGAGGTCCCAATTCTGACGGGACAGTCCTGCTTTTGGGGTGTTTGTCCCGATGCGACACAATTTGTCCCGACATTTGTAAAAAATGATATATGTACAGTTCTGTAAGTTCACAACAAAATTCTCATTCAAGCTCTGGCTAAAATTACCATCGCTAATCCCTTTATTGCCCCCTATTTACAAATATATCTACTAGTCGAGTGATCCAGTGTTGGTTTTGACACCTTATCAGCAATCTATTTGCAAATTATTGATTTTATCGGGCATTCACAACATGGTGTTTTTATGATAAGGGTTTCTAATTTCTAGCAATAGATGCATCATAGTGAATTGAAAGCAGACTGCGTTTGTATTTCAATGATTTTTCGTGGCCCAAATCAATTGTCTAAAGATACTTTTAGCGGTATTCTG
Organism: Dreissena polymorpha; assembly: GCF_020536995.1. NCBI lineage: Eukaryota > Metazoa > Mollusca > Bivalvia > Myida > Dreissenidae > Dreissena > Dreissena polymorpha. The sequence continues at coordinate 112,087,437 of NC_068359.1, read as the reverse complement.
TGTATTATACCACCTGCGGCTAAAAACTGTCAAAACACAATTTGAGTATATCAAACAAATTGAGCGCTGACCGATTCACATTGATGTTTTACATAAATATACTTTTGTTTTTAACTGATTTTCAACAAATAATTTGTATATATTGCATCAATCTAAATTTAGAGTTAATTGATGGTTGGTTGAATAAAAACAGTGCTTGATGCGTGCACATTACATTTCACATTATGGATTCGTCCGCATAGTGCACATGTGTGTTTACTTCCGGAAAATGGAGAATGTTTGTGTTCATGAAATTCTTAAACACATTTATCGTCAATTTTTTGCCAGAAATTATGAGGTTTTGTAAGTAATATGCTGATTACTGACTACAGTTAAGGTGGCATGATTGATCGTTTTAGGTGTCCTGCTTTTTGTCAAATATCCGACATGTTCAATGGAATGCGGGGATTTGGACCTGACAATTTCTGGCATGTATACCAACACAGTTCTGGAGAAAAATGAGTTATTAAATTGCTGTTTTACAGGAAAAAGTTTTAAAACACTTGCAAATTACAAGTTTTAGTCACTTGGTTATTGGAATGTTTGAAGCTTGGTAGTCATGATTTAGGTTTAATCCTGCGTTTATTTCTTGCTGGTGTTAATATGTAATGACAAGGTTAGGCTGGCACCTTCCCCCAACTACTTTGGTCAGGAAGGTGAGTCGGTTTATATTTTGTCTGTCCTGTAGAATTTGGCAGCCTTCATCCTGTGAGCTGTTATCCCCTATGATAAATCTAGACGCTTGTCTCTGAATGTGCTAAATTTTGTCAATATGCTTGGCTAGATGAGGGTCCCATCCTACGGAGCTGTACTCAAGTGTTGATTGAACTAGAGCTAAGTATGCTGTTTTTCTGCAGGTGATCGGGTAGTGTTTAAAGGTTTCTTTAAATGAATGATTCTAGGGTGCAAATAACAATTAGCTTTTTTAACTATTTTGTTTAGGTGTGTGTCCAAATTTAGATGGGCAGATATGGTAAAGCCTAGGAATGCATTTTCTTCTACTTGTTTGAGGATGTGTTAATCTAGTTCATAGAAGTGTGATGATCGGTTATTAATGCTCAAAAATAAAATTTCTTGGCGTTATGAAGCATTCCCCATGAAGATGCCAAGATTTCAGTGCTTTCAGCTTGTCTTGGAAGGCTTTGTGGTCTTGAATGTTTCGTATTGGCCTGTACAGGAGGCAATCTTCTGTAAAGAGTCGTACTTGTGAATTGACTGTATCAGGAAAGTACTTTGTGTGACACAGGACTAAGAACGGGCCTAGGACGAGGCCTCGAGGTACTCCCGAGTCAACATGGGCAGATGTGGAATTCTCCACGCGGTTCTTGATAGCATTTTATTTATCCTCATCATTAAATTTCCACAAAAATTGTAAAGTGAAGCCGACAACTGCGCTAGATTGAGCACATTTGTTTTATCTTAAAAAAAACTAAAACACTTTCAATTGCTCCGGATTTGCATGAAAATCATTGATGATAGCATAAGAGATGTGCACATACTAGGTGACAGGTGATATAAGTGTGTTCAGTGGGAATACCCCTGTCCCAATTTACTGGTAACATATATGCCAGAATTAATTTGAACAATTATGAACATTATGAAATTCTTGAGCACTTTGATATGCCCGTGATGCTAAAATGAAGCATGATCAATAAAACCGGAACTTGTTATATTGTAATTTTAAGTTATAAGTAAGTTTAATTATTGCTTATGTTTGAATAAAATATGTTAAGTTAACTAAATTTTAAAGTTTTGTTGACCTAATGCCTATTGTAATCAAGTGCTCTACCTTTCCGGTGTGACATCTGGATACTATGCAAGTTATAATGCAACCATTTGCATAGTGAATGTTGTTGTGGGTGTGTATTGAAGTTTCAGCTTTGCTTGATTTCACATGCTGTAATTTAGTAAATAAACAATTTTGACATGGATTTAATGGGATTTAAATAAATCTTTGAAGGTAAATGGTAAATTGTTGCATTTTTGCATGAATTAAGAAATCTTTCACTTGTTTCCTTAACCGCTTCATACGCGTTTACCGGAGGATATTGAAAATGTAACTTTGTACTGCATGATGACAATCGTAACTTATGCAGTTAATTCCACTATTTTGTTGTATATCTGTTTTATCATAAATATTTGTAGATATTAGTTTACATATGTCTTAAAAAAAAAAAATTCAACTAAAAAGTTAAAACGCACAGTGGTGTCATTAATAGAGTAATTTTTCGGCAAATTTGGAGAACAGGAAATGTATAAAAATAACTTCATCCCATGGAAACAATATTTTTTAAATGGAAAAAATGTCACCCTTCATTACTGTTTTTTGAGTCTCTTGAAGGTTTTTTAAAACGCGTAAGAAAGGAAACATATATGTGGATTGCAATACACATTGATGTAAACTAGTGCTCTGACCTTTGTTCTCACTTCAGTTCCTGTAAATTGAATAGTGCCACTAAACACAATCAAGTTGAAGCCTGGCAGCCTGTAATAGGCTTAGAGATACACGCTCAGATCAAAGCCAACAGCAAGTTATTTTCTCGTGCCAATACAATATTTGGGGGACCTACAAACTCGCAAGTGGCCTTCCTTGACGCAGCCTTGCCTGGGACTCTTCCAGTAAATCTTAGTAAAATAACATTGGGAATTAATTATTCTGAAATTAATCAAAATTGGACATTAAAACCACTTGTTATAACAATAGATTTGATATCACATGAATATTTTACTCACCTGGTATTTATGCATTTTGATTTTAAGCATTATTTAAAAATTGAAGAAAACATAACTTTGGTTTATTAATCATTTTTTCGTTATTTTCCTAAGGATAGAAAGTTATTTCTATGCTCTTTGAATTGCGAAATACTTGCTATAGTAAAGAATTGTTAAGTATTCAAAGTGTTGTGTGTTGTTGATTTTATGTGGGTTTATACTAGTCTTCTGGCTTTCAGCAGACAAATATGCTATGGTACAATCTAAAGTCAAGGTGCTTTAATTGAGATTTAAATTTCTGGCATAATTGAAAAAAAACAACATGTTGGTCTATTTAAAGCTCAGTTGATCCATTTTGAACCTCTTTTTCTTTCTTCAGGTACTCAACAGACGTTGTGTAGAGGCAGGTGTGATCACTGCCCTTGCCTTAGGATGCCAAATCAACAAAGTGTCACGTTTTGATAGAAAACACTACTTCTATGCGGACTTGCCTGTAAGTTGCTTGGGCTTGATTGGTCATTCTCGGCAGGGGTACAACTTGAATGTACCCCAGGTACTCTTTAAGTATACTTAAATGTACCCAGCGTACTGAAAATATGCTTACATGTACCCTGCCAATTTAGACTGCAACTGAGTTTTTTCCTGCCCAAAATCCGATGTTGTTAATGTTACATATACTTAAGAGTTCTGGAAGTACATTATTTTCTGTTTTTATGCCTCCAGTAGGGTGTCAGTCAGTATGTAAGTCTGTCTGTTCGTCTGAAAACTTTAATGGTCATAACTTTTTCAATATTTAACATAGCAACTTGATATTTGGCATGCATGTGCATCTCATGGAGCTGCACATTTTGAGTGGTGAATGGTGAAGGTGAAGGTCATCCTCCAAGGTCAAATGTCTTATATATGGCGTCTGTTCGTCCGATTGAAAACTTTATCATTGGCCATTACTTTTTCACTATTGAAAATAGCAACTTGATATTTGGCATGCATGTGTATCTCCTGGAGCTGAACAGTTTGAGTGGTAAAAGGTGAAGGTCAAGATCATCCTTCAAGGTCAAATATTCCATCCGTCCGAAAACTTTAACATTGGCCATAACTTTTAAAATATTGAAGATAGCAACCAACTTGATATTTGGCATGCATGTGTATCTCCTGGAGGTGAACATTTTGATTGGTGAAAGTTCAAGGTCATCCTTCAAGGTCAAAGGTCAAAAATAAAAAAAAATAAAAAATTCATTTCTCCATTCAATCTCTTACTTACTTCTTATGGAGCTGTACATTTTGAGTGGTGAAAGGTCAAGGTCATCCTTCAAGGTCAAAGGTCAAATATATTGCTACAACTTGGCGCAATAGGGGGCATTGTGTTTCTGACAAACACATCTCTTGTTTTTTGTTATTTGAGCTTTTGTCTGAAATGTTTCCTTAATTACCAGATGCAGTTAACAATAATTGTCTATACTAATAAGATATGTCATTTGACGTTTAAAAACATTTTTCTTTGTTATTTAAATTGTGCAGTCAAAAGACGTAAAAATGTAGTTAACATATAATTTCCAATGTTTTGATAAAGGCATTATGCCGAAACGTCAATTAAAGGAGTATAATCAGAGAGTTATAATAAGATATGGACAAAGGTTGTGCACCCAAGATGCCATCTACATATGGTTGTCATTAGTTGCAAGTTATTCAACTAATGACAACCATAGCCTGATAATAATGAAATAACAGTATCACTGAGCCGACCAATTGTCTTTATGCCCATACTTGACCTGTAAGTTATATCTTTCCCTTTTAGCTTAGCATGGCATACCTCTTCACTACTGGTATCACAGCAATAAGATGTACTACTGTACATTACTATATTCTATAAATTTAAGGCTGGGTACCAGATCACTCAACAGAACAATGCTATCGCAAACAACGGTCGGTTTCACTACGTACAGTATGGCAACAAGGAGTCGGATATCAGGGAGAAAGCAGTCACCATTCTGCAGCTGCAGCTTGAGCAAGACTCGGGCAAGAGTCTACACGATGATTTGGACAAGCAAAGTCTCATAGACTTGAACAGGGCAGGTAACTGAGATTTTTGCCTTGTGTAGAGGGCATGTAACTAATACATACTAGTATTGGTTGGCTTTTTAACTAGAGAAGGTCATTCTTCGGTTTGCTATTTGTATAGGGCAGGCAAATCATAGGTTTAAGGGCTTCATTTTTAACCCTATGATACTGATGAGCAGCAAACACCCTAAAACCTTAACAGCCTGCAAGTTACTCGCAGGCAGTTTTGGTTTTAACCTGGTTGTATAAAGAAATTAACTTTTTTTAGCAGGAAAGAGATATCTGGTATTGTTCCACATGTCTATTAATATCTTAGGCTGTGGACTGATGGAGATCGTGACAGCCCCAGAATTCCACAGTGGAGACGAGGCTAGGTCCTTTGTACGGGATCTAAGACAGCTGCTTGTAACACTCGGAACATGCGATGGGAAAATGTCAGGTATAATTTGTATCTATATGTTTTATTTTGTGGTTTGTGGAAAGTTTTCAATCCAATTTAAATTGTGTTTTTGTAAGTGGTTGATAATGTTCTTACTTTTAAATAAACACACTAGTAATATTTGTAGAGGCCTTTAGTATGAAGCATGAGCAAACAGTCACTTAAGTTGTGTGTTCCTTCTAAATAAGTAGATCATAAAAACTGAACCAGAGTGGAAATATTATAAGCATCCGCATTTCATAGCTTGTATAATTATATTTGTAAAACTTTATGGTTTTGACTTTTTTATGGTATATAAAATGACTTCACCATTAAAAAGTTGTAATATAAATTCTACCTTTGCTTTTCTGTTTAATTGATATAATTCTGACTTTAACACTATATCCATGTTATTATGCGCTTGCCTGTTCGATTGATTTTTAAGTCTGATTCATTTGTTAAATTTAGTAGTAATGAAAATCTAGAAACATTATCAAGAGAGTAATTTTTGTTACCCTCTGCTAGAATTATACAAGAAATTCATAAATCATACCAAGCCTCAGTAGAATGATTGACCACTCGCCAGCTGTCAATCAAACTCACGTAAAAATCAGAATTTCGTTTATTGCGGCCACATGGTCCGCCAGCAAAGACTGTCGGAGTAATGGAATAAGCATTTTATGAAAACACAACTCAGTGGGCAGAGCGATCGCGTATTTGGCGACTGGACAATTATAGCTGGAGGGACTGCCTTGGATCTGTCAATGCAGATTTAGGGCTTAAACCAGTTTAAAGTGTAAGTCAACTTGTTTCAGAGGGGTCACTAAGAGTGGATGCCAATATATCTGTGCACAAGCCTGGTCAACCATTGGGAGAGAGGGCAGAGGTGAAAAATTTGAACTCGCTTAGCAGCCTCAAGAAAACTATAGGTAACATAATCTTGTTATTGAAATGTTACCAAAATTAAACTAGAGCTTAACCAGAAGTGTTAGACATTTTTACAGACTTTTGTCTTTTATTTGTCGCAAAATCCTAAAACAACTACAGATAAAATTCATTTGCAGCTTTCAATCCTTTATTTGTGGCAAAAGCCTAAAACAACTACAGATAAAATTTATTTGCAGTTTTAGATCCTTTTTTGTGGCAAAAGCCTCAAACAACTACAAATGAAATTTATTTGCAGCCTTCGATCATTTATTTGTGGCAAAAACCTAAAACACCTACAGATAAAATGTGTGATATGTTTTTACGATATGAACTAAATTAAATTTGTGCTATACCATAAGAGCATGACATTTTTGCAGTCTTTGGTTCTTTATTTATTTCAAATGACTAAAAGCTAAGAAGTCTGGCAAAGAACAAAATTAATTGAAGACTCAAACTAGGACAGCATTGATGATTATAAAAAGAAAATAGGAAAAATAGTCTTGTTTCAGATTTGTAATGTTTCAGGTTTTACTTAATGTTGTTGTTTTATTTGAGTGTGTTTACACATTAAGTTTATTTGTGAAATTATTAACATTTCTCTATAGTTCTTATATGGAACAAAAATTGACTTGTATATGAATCAAGAGCAGTAATTAGGACTTTCTTGTATATGAATCAAGAGCAGTAATAAGGACTTCCTTGAATATGAATCAAGAGCAGTAATTAGGACTTTCTTGTATATGAATCAAGAGCAGTAATTAAAACTTTCTTGTATATGAATCAAGAGCAGTAATTAGGACTTTAATAAACCATTTTCAATCTGTATAAGTGTCTCCAAAATTTAAAGAATTTTTTGTTGAACAAATTTATCAGGAGATTCAACTATGCAACACGAATACAATAAAAAAACAATGCAACATTCAACACTTGTTCAGTTGTTTTTAAGTGAATCCCATTCTAAGTTGTCACATGCATGCATCAATATTTCAGAGTTTGAGATTAAACGGCAGATAGCTGTGATAGAGTCCGGTGGCCGTGTGATCAACGAAACACGCTCATTTGATCTTGATACAGGGTGTGTATAAGTCTCCAGTTTTTTAACTGCACACACAATACTTGTAAATTTCAGACCATTGTGTTAGGTCTGTATAACTTTTTGCCTATGCATATCTTAATGTTAAAAATCCTAATAATGCAAAGGTATTTGTCTCCATACAAGCTAAGATTTCAAATTAAAAAAATTAGTAATATGAAAAAAAATCTTTATACTTGCCAATTTATGTCTACACATGTGTGCGTATTTCAAAGTTTATGAGCCTGAGGCTGCATTATGTGAGGACGCAGAGTGTTTATGATTCTGAGGCTGCATTATGTGGGGACGCAGAGAGTTTATGAGCCTGAGGCTGCATTATGTGAGGACACAGAGAGTTTATGAGCCTGAGGCTGCATTATGTGAGGACGCAGAGAGTTTATGAGCCTGAGGCTGCATTATGTGAGGACACAGAGTTTTTATGAGCCTGAGGCTGCATTATGTGAGGACGCAGAGTGTTTATGAGCCTGAGGCTGCATTATGTGAGGACGCAGAGTGTTTATGAGCCTGAGGCTGCATTATGTGAGGACACAGAGTGTTTATGAGCCTGCGGCTGCATTATGTCAGGACGCAGAGAGTTTATGAGCCTGAGGCTGCATTATGTGAGGACACAGAGAGTTTATGAGCCTGAGGCTGCATTATGTGAGGACACAGAGAGTTTATGAGCCTGAGGCTGCATTATGTGAGGACACAGAGAGTTTATGAGTCTGAGGCTGCATTATGTGAGGACACAGAGAGTTTTTATGAGCCTGAGGCTGCATTATGTGAGGACGCAGAGAGTTTATGAGCCTGAGGCTGCATTATGTGAGGACGCAGAGAGTTTATGAGCCTGAGGCTGCATTATGTGAGGACACAGAGTGTTTATGAGCCTGAGGCTGCATTATGTGAGGACACAGAGTGTTTATGAGCCTGAGGCTGCATTATGTGAGGACACAGAGAGTTTATGAGCCTGAGGCTGCATTATGTGAGGACACAGAGAGTTTATGAGCCTGAGGCTGCATTATGTGAGGACACAGAGAGTTTATGAGTCTGAGGCTGCATTATGTGAGGACACAGAGAGTTTTTATGAGCCTGAGGCTGCATTATGTGAGGACGCAGAGAGTTTATGAGCCTGAGGCTGCATTATGTGAGGACGCAGAGAGTTTATGAGCCTGAGGCTGCATTATGTGAGGACACAGAGTGTTTATGAGCCTGAGGCTGCATTATGTGAGGACACAGAGTGTTTATGAGCCTGAGGCTGCATTATGTGAGGACACAGAGAGTTTATGAGCCTGAGGCTGCATTATGTGAGGACACAGAGAGTTTATGAGCCTGAGGCTGCATTATGTGAGGACACAGAGAGTTTATGAGCCTGAGGCTGCATTATGTGAGGACGCAGAGTGTTTATGAGCCTGAGGCTGCATTATGTGAGGACACAGAGAGTTTATGAGCCTGAGGCTGCATTATGTGAGGACACAGAGAGTTTATGAGCCTGAGGCTGCATTATGTGGGGACGCAGAGAGTTTATGAGCCTGAGGCTGCATTATGTGAGGACACAGAGTGTTTATGAGCCTGAGGCTGCATTATGTGAGGACGCAGAGTGTTTATGAGCCTGAGGCTGCATTATGTGAGGACACAGAGTGTTTATGAGCCTGAGGCTGCATTATGTGAGGACACAGAGAGTTTATGAGCCTGAGGCTGCATTATGTGAGGACGCAGAGTGTTTATGAGCCTGAGGCTGCATTATGTGAGGACACAGAGTTTTTATGAGCCTGAGGCTGCATTATGTGAGGACGCAGAGTTTTTATGAGCCTGAGGCTGCATTATGTGAGGACACAGAGAGTTTATGAGCCTGAGGCTGCATTATGTGAGGACACAGAGAGTTTATGAGCCTGAGGCTGCATTATGTGAGGACACAGAGAGTTTATGAGCCTGAGGCTGCATTATGTGAGGACGCAGAGTGTTTATGAGCCTGAGGCTGCATTATGTGAGGACGCAGAGTGTTTATGAGCCTGAGGCTGCATTATGTGAGGACGCAGAGTGTTTATGAGCCTGAGGCTGCATTATGTGAGGACGCAGAGTTTTTATGAGCCTGAGGCTGCATTATGTGAGGACACAGAGTTTTTATGAGCCTGAGGCTGCATTATGTGAGGACACAGAGAGTTTATGAGCCTGAGGCTGCATTATGTGGGGACGCAGAGAGTTTATGAGCCTGAGGCTGCATTATGTGAGGACACAGAGAGTTTATGAGCCTGAGGCTGCATTATGTGAGGACGCAGAGAGTTTATGAGCCTGAGGCTGCATTATGTGGGGACGCAGAGAGTTTATGAGCCTGAGGCTGCATTATGTGAGGACACAGAGAGTTTATGAGCCTGAGGCTGCATTATGTGAGGACGCAGAGTGTTTATGAGCCTGAGGCTGCATTATGTGAGGACACAGAGAGTTTATGAGCCTGAGGCTGCATTATGTGAGGACACAGAGAGTTTATGAGCCTGAGGCTGCATTATGTGAGGACACAGAGAGTTTATGAGCCTGAGGCTGCATTATGTGAGGACGCAGAGTGTTTATGAGCCTGAGGCTGCATTATGTGAGGACACAGAGAGTTTATGAGCCTGAGGCTGCATTATGTGAGGACGCAGAGTGTTTATGAGCCTGAGGCTGCATTATGTGAGGACGCAGAGAGTTTATGAGCCTGAGGCTGCATTATGTGAGGACGCAGAGTGTTTATGAGCCTGAGGCTGCATTATGTGAGGACGCAGAGTGTTTATGAGCCTGAGGCTGCATTATGTGAGGACGCAGAGAGTTTATGAGCCTGAGGCTGCATTATGTGAGGACACAGAGTGTTTATGAGCCTGAGGCTGCATTATGTGAGGACACAGAGAGTTTATGAGCCTGAGGCTGCATTATGTGAGGACACAGAGAGTTTTTATGAGTCTGAGGCTGCATTATGTGAGGACGCAGAGTTTTTATGAGCCTGAGGCTGCATTATGTGAGGACACAGAGAGTTTATGAGCCTGAGGCTGCATTATGTGGGGACGCAGAGAGTTTATGAGCCTGAGGCTGCATTATGTGAGGACACAGAGAGTTTATGAGCCTGAGGCTGCATTATGTGAGGACGCAGAGAGTTTATGAGCCTGAGGCTGCATTATGTGGGGACGCAGAGAGTTTATGAGCCTGAGGCTGCATTATGTGAGGACACAGAGAGTTTATGAGCCTGAGGCTGCATTATGTGAGGACACAGAGAGTTTATGAGCCTGAGGCTGCATTATGTGAGGACGCAGAGTGTTTATGAGCCTGAGGCTGCATTATGTGAGGACACAGAGAGTTTATGAGCCTGAGGCTGCATTATGTGAGGACGCAGAGTGTTTATGAGCCTGAGGCTGCATTATGTGAGGACGCAGAGTGTTTATGAGCCTGAGGCTGCATTATGTGAGGACGCAGAGTGTTTATGAGCCTGAGGCTGCATTATGTGAGGACGCAGAGTGTTTATGAGCCTGAGGCTGCATTATGTGAGGACACAGAGAGTTTATGAGCCTGAGGCTGCATTATGTGAGGACACAGAGAGTTTATGAGCCTGAGGCTGCATTATGTGAGGACACAGAGAGTTTATGAGCCTGAGGCTGCATTATGTGAGGACGCAGAGTGTTTATGAGCCTGAGGCTGCATTATGTGAGGACACAGAGAGTTTATGAGCCTGAGGCTGCATTATGTGAGGACGCAGAGAGTTTATGAGCCTGAGGCTGCATTATGTGGGGACGCAGAGAGTTTATGAGCCTGAGGCTGCATTATGTGAGGACACAGAGAGTTTATGAGCCTGAGGCTGCATTATGTGAGGACACAGAGAGTTTATGAGCCTGAGGCTGCATTATGTGAGGACGCAGAGTGTTTATGAGCCTGAGGCTGCATTATGTGAGGACACAGAGAGTTTATGAGCCTGAGGCTGCATTATGTGAGGACGCAGAGTTTTTATGAGCCTGAGGCTGCATTATGTGAGGACGCAGAGTTTTTATGAGCCTGAGGCTGCATTATGTGAGGACGCAGAGTTTTTATGAGCCTGACGCTGCATTATGTGGGGACGCAGAGAGAGTTTATGAGCCTGAGGCTGCATTATGTGAGGACACAGAGAGTGTTTATGAGCCTGAGGCTGCATTATGTAAGGACACAGAGAGTTTATGAGCCTGAGGCTGCATTATGTGAGGACACAGAGAGTTTATGAGCCTGAGGCTGCATTATGTGAGGACACAGAGAGTTTATGAGCCTGAGGCTGCATTATGTGAGGACACAGAGAGTTTATGAGCCTGAGGCTGCATTATGTGAGGACACAGAGAGTTAATGAGCCTGAGGCTGCATTATGTGAGGACACAGAGTGTTTATGAGCCTGAGGCTGCATTATGTGAGGACGCAGAGAGTTTATGAGCCTGAGGCTGCATTATGTGAGGACACAGAGAGTTTATGAGCCTGAGGCTGCATTATGTGAGGACGCAGAGTGTTTATGAGCCTGAGGCTGCATTATGTGAGGACACAGAGAGTTTATGAGCCTGAGGCTGCATTATGTGAGGATGCAGAGTGTTTATGAGCCTGAGGCTGCATTATGTGAGGACACAGAGTGTTTATGAGCCTGAGGCTGCATTATGTGAGGACACAGAGAGTTTATGAGCCTGAGGCTGCATTATGTGAGGATGCAGAGTGTTTCCCATCACTCCCACATAATTTTCTTACTAAAGTCACAGATTAGGGACACATATGTTATTGTAGTACAGCTGCAATTTCCTGATATTTAGTCTTTTTTACATGAAAGGTATTACATTTTTGTTTTGTTCTTGTACTATGGGGGAAACCAAAGTACCCGGAGTAAATCCCACCTGTTTGGTATGGTGACCACGAACGAAACTTACATGCGTAGTGAACTATGTCAACATATGGGCCAGGGCGGCAATATATACCATGATAAAGTCTATTATTTCTCCAGTGAGACCTTGCCAATGAGGGACAAGGAGGTGCAGCTAGATTACCGCTTCATGCCTGAACCCAACCTTCCTCCACTTAGACTGTACCATAGGTCTGACCTGAAGGGGGCAATGCATGGGGATAAAGTATTTATAGATGATCTGGAAAAGAACATGCCTGTGTTGCCGCAGGAACGACGAGGAAATCTCATGCAGAATTACGGCATCAGCATGTATAAAGCTGCCTTTATTGTGGTATGTTGACTTTTGCTAAGAAGAAGCTGGGTATGCAGAATTGAATTTTAAAGTGGCTTTATCAGTTCATTTTAAGCAGACTACCCATCATTAATATGAATGATTGCTTAAACATAAACCCAGCCTCTGATTAAATGTCAAAAGCACTAGTTATGTTTAGATCCTCATATTAATATTCCAACAGTCAAAGACTCAAGTTTAAATTCTTGCCACCGATGTAATAACTTGGGAAATTTTTGTAAGCCATTAAGAAAACAATGCTTTTTTTACAGACAGAAAACCTTCAGGATATTTATGAGGAACTCGTTTCCACTCGCAACGTCGAGGCTTTTACCAATTTTTTCATTAACACTGTGGCAGCCAGGCTTTTGGCCAACGAGCTTACCTTGGACCAATGGTGAGGTGGACTATTGAAGACCAGAAATATTTTTATAACGTAAATTTACTTGAAAGAAACCTTAGTATTCTAATTCTAGATTTGCTGTTGTTGTTTAGTGGATTATTTTTTCATGCAAAACAATAGAAACACGATTTATCTAAGTCCCATAAATCTGAACAAAAAACTCACTTGAATGTCTTATTATGAAATTATGGAAACCTCCTCTTTGCATTGAAGCTTCCCGTTCAAATTTTCTGAGTGCAAACACCTCATTGCTGAGAAACAACCTGGATAATACTACATTGAGGAACTGTGCATTATGTACCTATAAAAGTCATATAGATTTGAAACAAATCATTGACGTCATTGTAGTGTACACACTTCCTATTTTCATGAAGTTTCCATTAAGTTTAATATGATTCCACCCATTAGTTTCTGATAAATTGCCCTGAGGGATGAAAGGACAGACAGCATGACAGACAGACAAAGTTACAACTATTATTACGCACCTTCCCATGGACTCATTTTGGCCAGCATACAAATATTACATCGTTCGGGAAGAAAACTCAATGTATTATGTAAAATATATATGCAAACTACCAACATTTGATACAGGCTTTCAAATACATGTATATCTGTGCTCACCCATCTACTCGACAGGGCCTTCTTTTCTCAATCACCAGCCTCATGCATATTATTTATTATAATCATATACATTATTGTTCCAGGTCTGTAGAACAAGTTTTTTTTTATAAACAAATACTAGTATCGTATGCCTTATTTTTAATCAATGATTATTTGGATTTGTTTTGAAACATGCATATAAAATATCTGAATCATGATGCCATATGTTCCTGCAAGTGTTCTGTATTTTGTAGCCCCATTCCTGGCAAGCATATTGGCTACATTTACGACCAGTACAAAGAAGAAAACATAAATCTGACGGTTGCTGAAAAGGTGCCTTTCATAGTTGGTCATTTGTGTATAATACATTGAGCCACTATTATTAATTTAAAGACTTCGTTCAGCTCACATATATGTTTGTAATAGCATTATTAGTCCCCTACCGGTTTGCGCTCTGTGTGTCCGTCAGTCAGTCAGTCTGTCACACTTTTCTGGATCCTGTGATAATTTTTTAAGTTCTTAATATTTTGTTATGAAACTTGAAACCTTGATAGATGGCAATATGGACATTATGCACGTCATTTCATTTAGTTCCTACGTCAAAAATTCTGGGTGCTATGTCAACAAATAGACTAGAAATACTGCTGGAAATGGTGGTTTTCTGGATCCTGCGACAACTCTAAAAGTTCTTCATATTTTTTCATCAAACTTGAAACATGGATAGATGGCAATATGGACATTATGCACGTCATTTCATTTTGTTCCTACGTCAAAAGTTATGGTTGCTATGGCAACAAATAGACTAGAAATACTGCTGAAATGGTGGTTTTCTGGATCCTGCTATAACTTTAAAAGTTCTTCATATTTTTTTTATGAAACTTGAAACATGGATAGATGGCAATATGGACATTATGCACGTCATTTCATTTTGTTCCTACGTCAAAAATTCAGGTTGCTATGGCAACAAATAGACTAGAAATACTGCTGAAAATGGTGGTTTTCTGGATCCTGTGATAACTTTAAAAGTTCTTCATATTTTTTAAATGAAAATTCCAACATGGATAGATGGCAATATGGACATTATGCACATCATTTCATTTTGTTCCTGCGTCAAAAATTCTGGTTGCTATGGCAACAACAAAAAAATTCTGACAATGGTGGAATTTCTGACAATGGTGGAGCCGGTAGGGTACTTTTATTGCTTGGCAATAGTCTTGTTACTAATTCTATGATGACTGTAATGATGATGTTATTGTGGGTTACTATTGAGAACCTATGAACGAAGTTAACAACAAGTAAAAGAAACCAACGAACATTGAAGGAGAAACAAAAATACAGATACTAGGTTTTATCCTATGAATCACGTATGTTTGTTTCAACAATTGACAATTTCACAGTTAGAGCATATGAAAATATCAAAACCTTGCCTATCAATACGTCCTTTATTTATGTTGTTTTTTCTTAACAGCTAATTGACACATTGCTCGCCGATAGTAGTGTTGACCCTAAGGAGCACATACGTTTGGAAAATCTCTGGCAAATCAATGACGTGGCACAGCTGACAGAACTTTGCAAGACCATTATTGCGGAGAACCCGAAGGCGGTATGTAGTCGTTCACACTGTGTTTATTGTTTATAACAAGGTTTATCCTCCCTTTATTTGTATAAGGAGTGTTCAGATATGCATGAATGTCTAGAACATCAATCTTGTTAGGTCCACAAAACATAACAATTCCAAATACATACTAGTATACGTATGGATACATTTTACATAGTTTGAAAGTAAAAGTTCAATCACATTTGTTATTATGCTAATCACATGGAAGATACGTGTAACTAATTTCATACGAGTAAACTAGAAATGGCGCCGCAGAGGCTGACCATATCCCCACCCCACATGTTTGACCCAGGGGCACCTCAGGGTTGGTAATGGGGCCATGCATAGTTGAGATTGACCGTATTGTCATAAGAGAAATTCAGTATCACTTAGAAGTGAATTGGTATAGAAATGAAGAAGTTATAGTAAAAGGCCATTTTGGGTGGGTGTGGCCTATGCGGGCGGAGCGCCCCAGGGTTGGTAATGGGGCCATGCATAGTTGAGATTGACCGTATTGTCATAAGAGAAGTTCAGTATCAATTAGATGTGAATCGGTGTAGAAATGAAGAAATTATAGTAAATTGCAATTTTGGGTGGGTGTGGCCTATGTGGGCGGGGAGCCCCAGGATTGGTAAATGGGCCATACATAGTTGAGATTGACCGTATTGTCATAAGAAAAGTTCAGTATCAATTAGAAGTGAATTGGTGTAGAAATGAAGATGTTATAGTAAAAGGCAATTTTGGGTGGGTGTGGTCTATGTGGGCGGGGCGCCCCAGGGTTGGTAATGGGGCCATGCATAGTTGAGATTGACCGTATTTTCATAAGAGAGGTTCAGTATCAATTTGAAGTGAATCGGTGTAGAAAAGAAGAAATTATAGTAAGAGGCAATTTTGGGTGGGTGTGGTCTATGTGGGCAGGGCGCCCCATGGTTGGTAATGGGGCCATGCATAGTTGAGATTGACCGTATTGTCATAAGAGAGGTTCAGTATCAATTTGAAGTAAATTGGTGTAGAAATGAAGAAGTAAATGTAAAATAACCCGAAAAAATGAGTGAAAATCTCTGACCCGGCCCCACCCCAACCCCCATAACTTTTGACCCAGGGGTCAGATCAAAGTTCTAAACAGTGCAGGGTCGCACATATGCTCAAAGCTACCATATGTGTAAGTTTCAAGGTTCTAGTGCTAATAGTGTAGGAGGAGATAGTGGCCAGGACGGACGGACAGACGACGGAGATAACCACAATATCCCCATGCTTTTCAAAAAGCGTGGGGATAGCAAATGTTTTTGCATTGTAAGATTTTATATTAATTTTCAAGCTATTAAATTATTTTATCTTTCTTTTATCATGCAGTTTACATCTTGAATCTTACATCTTACATTCAGTTTCCTAATTAGAAAAGTATTTGCTTCAAAATAAAAAAAAGGCATCAGATATGTTTTAGTGAAATACTGTTGATCTTTGGATTACACTTTGTATTGCACTGAAATTCCTCATACGTAATACTAGTATGTGTGAAAAATGCAAAATAAGTTTAAACAAGCAAATTCGTTGAATTGATATCCCCGGCCAATATGCTTCTGGACACAAAAGTGTTATATTTGACACTCAAAAAAGCATTTTTTCAAGATACAAAGGGCAATAACTCCGTTATTAACAGATGGTGTACAATGCCATTTGGGGTGCATCATCCTCTTATCCATATGTATACTCATACCAAGTTTCAATGTAATCCCCCAAAGCACTTCCAAGATATGGCTCCGGACACAAAAGGACGGAAAGACGGACGGACAGACGGATGGACGGACAACGCCAAAACAATATAATAACGAGGAGATACGACTGTCATAAAGTATAATCAGACAGTCAATCTTTTCAAAGTTTGCCAATTTTTAAATATGTTACAATAGGTGTCCAAGTTAAAGCGAGGGAAGGATCGAGCTATGAACACGTTGATGGCATCAGCCAGGAAAGCGACTGGGGACAGGGGCAACACCAGGATTATCAACCGTATCTTCAAGGAACTGATCGCTCAGAGTGAGGGACGGGATTAATTTAATGATTGATTGGATCTCTAAGCATGGACACAGACTTGACCTGTATCAGAGAGCGAGCAACGGGAATAATTAGTAGCTTGATTTTGTTAGCTCGGCTGTTTTCGGAGAAAACCTGAGGTATTGTCATAGCCAGCTCGTCGTCCGACGTCTGCGTCGTGCTAAAACCTTTACATTTTGTTAAGGTTGGCTCTTAAATCAAAGTGCTTCAACCTACAACTTTAAAACTTCACATGTAGCTGCACCTTGATGAGTTCTCCATCCACACCCATTTTTGGGTCACTAGGTCAAAGGTCAAGGTCCTTGTGACCTCTTAAAAAAAAAAAAATCTGACAAGCTTCCATTTAATATGCTCCCCCAAAAAATTTTGGGGGGGGGGAGCATATAGTTGCGGCTTCGTCTGTCCGTCCGTGTGTCCGTCCGTGCACAATGTTTGTCCAGGCTATTTCTCAGCAACTAATGACCGGAATTCAATGAAACTTTATGGGAAGGTTCACTACCAAGAGGAGATGTGCATATTATCAGCAGGTTCTGGTCGGATGATTTTTCACAGAGTTATGGCCCTTTGAAATTTTCCATTAACTGTACATATAGTGCAATTCTTGTCTGGGCTATTTCTCAGCAACTAATGACCGGAATTCAATGAAACTTTATGGGAAGCTTCACTACCAAGAGGAGATGTGCATATTATCAGCGGGTTCTGGTCGGATGATTTTTCACAGAGTTATTGCCCTTTGAAATTTTCCATTAATTGTACATATAGTGCAATTCTTGTCCGGGCTTTTTCTCAGCAACTAATGACCGGAATTCAATGAAACTTTATGGGAAGCTTCACTACCTAGAGGAGATGTGCATATTATCAGCGGGTTCTGGTCGGATGATTTTTCACAGAGTTATGGCCCTTTGAAATAAATTTTATATTTAAAAAATCTTGTCCCCTCAACTACTGTGCCCTCAAGACGTTTCCTTTTATCTGAATATATAGTGCAATATTGTGACAATCACCCGTCTCCGACGGTGAGAAAAGGACATAATTGCAGTAATGACGGTTGGTTTGATTATACAACTTACGATCGGCTATTTTCCCGAGAGTTTTGCATAGGTGGTCAATTAATTGATCAATGTACATGTAAGTGGTTAACACTCTACGACACCGAACTGATTTAGATGTTTTCTGTCATTTCTGATAGAATGTTTAGCATGTAAGGTATATCTTATTTCAAGACAAAAACGAATTTAAATATAAAATATATTTGATATATGTCGCTTAAAATTTACACAGTGAGAATATTTGTTGTTTGATAACGTCGGTATTGCGAATGTATTTTGAGCCAACTGAGCACAACCGAAGTCACATTAATGAGTCTTAAAGTATGAGAGCAAAACAAGTAAAAAAAACTCAGTGGGTCTCAGGAGATGCGCCAGGACCTTTGACCCTCTTGTTATATTTAATGTACAAGGGCGAATTGAACGTAATTCTTAACTGTAATACTACTGTACATATTTTTAATTTGCGTACTGATTTCATAAATAATGCCTTTTGTCTGCTTCCATTGTATATTTGTTGATCAATAAACCAAGAATAAAGATTTTTTGTCTTCGTTTATAATAACTGTGTAATTAATTCCGCACAAGCTGTTGGGAGTAGTTATGCCGCAACGTGAATAAGAACTTCGACACAATTCCCGCAATACATCTTTTCAGCACATACGTACATCAGGCAACAACTGTGGCAGTGAACAAACGACTCATTGATATTGCAATAATTATGTATGTTCAACATAAAAAATTTAATGATGAAGCTTCATCAACTTATAGGAAAGATATACATTATGCTAATTTGTTCTTTAAGATATTTAATATAGCGAATAATGAAACTTACGCAAATAACAGGAACGAAATACTTGTTCAAATCCACTACTTTTATAAAAGTAATACATAAACTATAAAAATAAATGATTAAAACTAGGATTAACGCCTTGGAACGGTCAATACAAAGCAATATGTTAAACTTTTACCAGTGTTGTATTTATGGATCTATATAACATATATTTTACACGTTTTGTACAAGCGTTTGATTAGTCAGCTGATATATTTTATTCAACTGCATTATTTAAATATATACAAACTACATGTATTTGTGTCGTCAATCTTACTGGTACGAACACACATTGATACAACTAGGAATGAAAATCGTGAAATGTGGTACCAAAGGGAATTTTAACCAGTATAAATCACTAACCCCACACACAGCAGGTTAAACAATTCCAACTCAGAAAAAATCGTATTTCATAATAAAATGTTTCCTCTTCGTGTTTGTTAAAATGTGATGCCACAACAATATCTGTTTGCTTATGATAAAACAAGCAATTTCGCTGTTGAATTAACAACGCACGATCCGATCTGGAATTGAATAATTCATGTTGTTAATGACACTAATTTGTCAATCGCAATAACGTTTAGAATTTCTAAAACACATCGTGTTTGATATGGCGGGTGGGATTGGTATTGGCCTGTTATGTTAGAACGCAATCTTCACGGATTCAAAGACCAATACTTTGTAAATGTTAGCTTTGTCAAGCAATATTACACCACTTCGCTAATTACTGATCGCTATGATTGGAATAATGTAATTTATACTATTGTTAAGAGCATATTGTTTCATTTATGCTTTTCAGTCAAGCGTTAGGCTTGGTGTTAAAATGATAGGAGATCTATCACAGAGCAGGTGTGCTCAGACACTGGGTCATTTGTTTGTTGGCTTTTGCCTCGTTAATGTGAACAGAAATAATATCAATTGTTTAATCAAGCCTCAGTTCACGGACACCTAGGCTAGAAGAATCTATGGCGTCATCTTGGTTAATGAACGTCAAGTATTTTTAATTTCGCTGATTGATATCAACATTTCGATAATGTTATATATTGCTGGTACTAAGTTATACGTTTATTAGTTCAAGTTTTTTTTTACATATTAACAACTTTCAAGATATTTGACATCTGTAACACTTGTGTTGCAAACTGAATGCATTATACCGTTATATGCATGTATACGCTGACCTGATGTACTATGCTTGGTCTTCTCAAATATATTATGTTTTAACTTAGTGTTGTCCAGATCGCTTAACGTTGTTTGAAATGTGTCATTGTGTCTACCTCTCGTATATACAAGGTATGTGGGGCGTTTCTGCGTAGCCATCAGAACGGCGTTCAAATCAACAATTTTTGCAGACATTTAAGATGTAATATTTTTGATTTCCTCAGATTTGAGTGTACTTAAGTGACAAAGTAATATAAAAACAAACCTATTTGGTTAAGCCAGTTAGCAACATGAACAAAAATATGCATGTGGTAATAAAATCACTAAACTATCATTTAATAATACTTGAATTATAAAAAAATAACAAATATAATGATACCGACCATATATATTGTGATTGGTCTTATCTATTTGATGTTTTAGTTAAAAGTGATGAATCGATCGCAAACCATATTTACGAGTTGTATACGACGCGGCCATTAGCACGGCGGTAAGATCAGCAATTTGTTGAAAAATATAAAATATATACTAGTATATCTTCTGTCCTATGATATTTGTGCAATGTAGTGATAACATGATAAAAAAACAAAACATTGGTGTGTTGGAGTTACAGTGACAATGTGTATGCTAACACGTGAATAAATTAACATCATCAGATTGGACGGACGCCTGGAAAGAAGCGGTAACTGATGGAAAATTGCATTGCATAGATGCAAGAGATGCGATACATATATTTAATAAAATTGCCAGCTGACTGTTTAGAATTTTATTTGTAAGACATTAAATCAGGTTAGCGAAATTAAACATTAAATGGTTTTCAGTTGATATGGCACATCTTAGTTATGTTATCACTATGCAAATGCTGGTATTTAATATATTTTTTTGATAACACCATTTGGTTTCGGATTTTTTTAAATCGTTCACAATTAGTTTAAGTGACCGTTTAAAAGCGCTCAATTCTTTACCGTTACCGAAACTAGTCGTTAAAAATGCTCATTTCTCACGTGCATCTTAACATCTATTTGATTGTTTTATAATAAAGCTGATTAACATTTGAATCCATATTGCACGAGTTTTGTGTGAATGAAACGAAATACGTTCTAGTTATGTTTAATTTAAGATAATCAAATAATATAAATTACGATGTGCTGACGTTATGGCTTTATCCTCATCTATCTTCTTTAGATGCGTTCTTCTTGCTATAAATTATATGAATTTAATGTAATATCAATACTTACTACTTCAAATTATTTGTTTCTGGTTTGATTTGGTCCATATACCTAATCATTATTTACCGATCCATATACGGTACTGTAAACTATCGAAATGTATGGACATTGCCGGTCATATAAATATATAGAAGAGCATATGTATTCAAGGTATAAAATAAAAAAAAATAATTAACTTATATTATAAATTTTAGAATTCACCATCACCACCTTATTGAAACTGTTACATTGCAATAACTAACAAGGCATGACTAGCCACAAGGCATCACTATCCGCAAGTGATAAGGGATGACTAGCCACAAGTCACAAGGAATCACTATCCGCAAGTCACAAGGCATTACGGTGATGCACACATAACATATAAATTATCACGTGTGTCACGTTTGTATTCGTGCTTATTCAGAAAAGAATGATTTACTTGCGGTAAGGGTTTCCACCAACATCTGATATGAGCTTTAAGTACCCTTGTTATGGTCTTCTCGTGAGAGAAGATAATATCTGTATTCACAAATGTGATATAGAGTAATTATGCGTGAAGCTTTGATTTTTTGTTTCATATGTGTTCAACATCATTTAATCATCGCAAAGTCTAATGTTTTCACGTAAACTTTATCTCAAAATCATTTATTAACAGTAGCTTCTGATTTCATCTGCATAATTAGTATTTTGCATTTACCGTTTCGTGAGTTATTATTGCAGACCGTACAAAGTGAAAAAACGAACTAAAATTACTACAGTCTACAGCTATCAAAATGTTAAGATTTTTTTTAATTATCTATTTTTGTTTATTTTTCACAACTGCAAATTATCATTATGTGTTACGTCTTCTTATATAATGCATGTCTAATTCCCCACCGTATCTTGATGCGGGAAGCATTTATTTACTATTATGTCCATCATGCATTCCGTCGGTGACAGGTAACACCAAGATTTCGTGCGATTCTTTGATACTTACGCAGTTGATGTTCAATATAATTTTATTATACTTAGAAAAAGGCTATCCGTCATCAACGAAAGGGGCTCGTGTGCTTGTCGAACAAAGATTTTTGCTTTTAGAAATATGATAAATGTATTACTTAATAAATTTAAAACTTTGTTAGCGGCTTGCAAGGTCGAACATAGGTTCATGAAAATGGGTATAGTGTCGAAAATATATGTAATGCTTTCTGTCAGTTTTGCTAATGCAAATTTACAATTATTGGTTTGACTTCGTTACCGATTATACGATCAAATACTTATACTCGCATTTGCAATTTAATAAACATATCTACAAACATTCGTTATTGTGCAGTTATCAATTATGTTATGAACCGGTTCTATTGATTTGGTCTCTAACGCATAGTGTCTTAATGTAACCAAATCAGTTAAACATGAATTGTACGAAAACTTAAATGCTTGAAAAAGGTACAATTATTCCGTTAAAAGGACTGATCTAATGAGACTTCGTGAATACGTTCATTTGCAGCAATGAGACAAAATCCAACTTTGATTTAAAAACGAAGATGGATGAAAATTTAGTTAAGTGAGTGCGTCTAAATGGTGAACAATAACGCTTACACATTCAATTTTAAGCCGGACCAAGTTTCGTGTTTAAATCCAATCTTAGTCCGTTTGAACTTTGCACTTACCCATTGACTAAGAGATTTACTATATTTTTAAGTCCTAGTTCCTACGTGAGCATAAGATATGCTTAGGTTTGCCTCAATGTCCACTTAATTAAAAAAGAAATTCTTTCCCCTTAATTAATTAAGAAATCCGTCAATAGATTCCACATGCCGTTACCTATGCAGCCGTGTTTGGTACGCAACATTGTATATATATATATATATATATATATATATATATATATATATATATATATATATATATATATATATATATATATATATATATATATATATATATATATATATATATATATATATATATATATATATATATATATATATATATACGAATTATTTGCAAAAGAAACATTTTTTGAGGGCAAGATTAGAGCATTAGACTTCGATGATTAATTTACCGCAGGCTATTTTTTCTGCACATACCTTATGTGAATGGACAAAGATAGACGAGGGCCGTAATATCAGGTTTCGATGTGTTACGCTATTCTAGTAACATAGAGGAAACATTATTTCATGTTTTAGTAACGATGACATATATCTCATCCCTTTTGTAATAAAAACGAAGCCTTGATGATAGGATTGTGAAAATGTATTTTTATTTCGAAACTTCAAATAAAAATAGGGTTCTTTAGTGAAAAGTGTTTTCCTATTTAAAAGAAAAGGTTACATTCGCCAACCAACCCCATATGCATATAAGTATTTAGCCGTTAGATGTAATTACAAAATCCCAGTTCGTTCTTATTGTTTTTCTATTTTAGGAATCAGTGACGTACAATCCATATGCAATCCCAAGCAATATTTGAATTGAAGGCACATATGCACGATGCATCACTAAAATATCACGAATACTCTTTTAGTTATACGCTTTATTTTGCAAACACCGTAACGTACACCTAATGTCCTGTTGCTTTTGATCGACACACCGATGCTTTATACCTGGCACTTGTGCCCTGTTATTTTAAATTCCTTCCATGTAAGACTCAATTCTGCAGCTATCGTATCTTTGGCTAAACGTAATATGCTTGACCTTCAATATGCGATTTCGACCTTTGAGTTGGGGCTATAGTTCTTGCGCGTGACTCTCCGGCTCAAAATGCATAACACTGCACAGTTATTTAGAAATCCTTCAATGAGTGACACTTGTTATGTTCGGACTACAATCCGAGCATACGAACCAACGGACTCCGTAAAGATGCCGACCCGAAAACATTGATGGGTGATGGTGGACACATTCAGTGATTTAAGTACGTTTATTCCAGCATAATTTGGGGACAAAAATATTATCATAGATTAAAGCAAATAAGTTATTTTTCATCAAATAAATCTCGCTCTCGCATCTGTAAATCACAAACCACTTTAACCTTAACACATTACATGCACGAAGCATGCAACAAAACACTATGCTCTTTACAATAGTGTAAAATACATTATAATAGTTTCATTTCTGCGATATGATCAACTATAAGCGAAGTGGTATACTTTTGCTTGACACAGCTGACAATTATATGTTATTTGTCTTTTAATGCTGTGGATTGCTGTACGATTTGTGAATTGAACATGCAAATATCAATAGCATTCTATACTAGTAACGATCGCTTAATATAGAACAAGAATTAAAGTTATTTGATGCATGTCAGAATCAGGCAAGAAGCAAGTATCTGCCTTTAGCTTTCAACAATAACTTGGTCTCTAATTTCAGACATGCTTTCTAATAGTTGTTACTTCAGAAATAACAACATTATTTTACGTTTGTTGTCACGAAACCACATGTGCAGAAAATGCGATTGTGACGCATTTAAAGGTTTGTGCAATTGAAAATCATTAATAAAATTCCAGAAATTAATTACGTTAATTGTAATTAAATATATATTATTAGTTACATTATTAACTGTATTGTGCAATGTTGAATTTCATTTCTATTCATGCTAATGGTATAATTAAATCGTTTAGATTAAACAAATTAAATTAAACTCTCTTTATGATATCGTACTTACATAAATAAAATGCGCAGTTGACGAAGCAAAATGATAAAAACGCAGAACTGTATTGATACAACACAGTATTGGTTCGTATGTATCGTTGATTGATGTGCACATCTTTTAAACACAACTCGGCAAGCCTCGGTGAGCCAATCATACGGTGATACATTCCCATTAACGGATTTTTGAGGCATTCACTAGACAAAGGTTCTTTAGCGGCAGATGATAGCATGACATATATAACAGGCAAATCTCCATGTTTTATTATTTTTTTTTTAGTATACATGTATAATTTTTTATAACATTTTACAAAATGTATAAAATTTATAAAATGTATACAAATGAATTTTGAAGTTTATAAATAAATATAGATTTATACGTTCGACAAAATTTTAACGAAAACGAACAGTTGTGTGCCGCGACAGCAATATGCATATAACTTATATATACAGAGTGTAACAAAGTGGAAAAAGTTCTCACTTTAGTTACACAATCTTTCATCAGATCATGTTATTTTTTGGCCAGATAAAAGTTTGGTTTTGAATATGTTTTTATTAAAGCATGGAGGCATAGATTGTATGTACACGTTAAGTAGCCATGCACATCAAAAGTTATTCATTACCTGATATCAACAAACCAATGCTGACCAATATATGTTGAAATTGAATTGTTTCTAATCATTTTAATGATTTGCCTAAGGTCGGTGCGTTTTCAGTTATAATTTTGTTTAACATTGAAAAAGATAAATTTGACATTTGTCCATAAAGCAATATCAGTAAGTATATCGTTATAAAGCCCCAAATACCACATACTTTTTTTTCAAACGTACACACATGTTAATGTGTTTGTACAAGCTAAATGTTTTTTAGTGAAATATATGTGTCATTTTTATTGCACTAAAACTGATGCCATTTTAACGTGTGTTGAATTAATTAAAGAAGACACTTATTTTGGATCCTTTAAACATATCATGGTTAATGTCCATGTAAAATAATTTTCTTCGGTTTGAAAAGATAGATTTAAACATTGCTTAGAATAATTTTAGTGTTATCTGCTTATATAAATAACATCAAAGTAAAAAATATTCGATGAATTTAATTTCATTTCATAAAGCTTTGAATGAAGCGATATTCACTACCGACGTTGTTGTCTTGATACAATCAAGCATGCCGAGTTTTACTTCGCATAATAGTGCATGCTTAACGCTTAAAGGGGCCTTTTCAAAGATTTTGGCATGTTTTGAAGTTTGTCAGTAAATGCTTTGTATTGATAAATGTAAACATTGGATCTAAAAAGCTTCAGTAAAATATCAAGAATAAAATATATAAAAAAGGAAAAAAAGTAGCCCGCAGCAGGGCTCGAACCAGTGACCCTCCGAATCCTGGAATAAAAACCAATTCGACCGCTTTGCCATCATGCCAAGTATGCATTAGTGAGGTATTTTATACTTGATATAAGCAATCTTCGTAGTTTTACAAAATTAAACGACAATAACAAAACTCTCCAAATTATTAATCGTTTCGCGTTGCAACGCTTTATAATTTTCAGGTTGTTAAATTGTCAAAAGATGCATATAATGGCTATATTTGACCATGGTAAATGTTCAGTATTACTGTGTCCTCACAAATATCATAACTAAAACGAAAATTTGCGAATCACAAACAACTTTTTTCAATTTTGTCAATTTACCAAAACTTGAAAAGATCCCTTTAAAGGGTTCACAGATGGAAGTATTGGCGATTTTTCAAATTTTTGTCACATATTACAAAAACAACAACAGAAGAACAGTTATCAAAAGACAACAAAATTACTCTAGAGACTTGACGTGTACTGAAAACACATCTTCGTTAAAGTTGTCATCGTATGAAATTGATACAATTATAGTATTACACACGCAAATACGATGGAATAGTTTGGAGTGTTTCTATAGTTTTCATTTTATTTTATATTCAAAATCGCTTACATAAACAAAAATACGCATAGTGTTAGATAATTATAGGAAGAGTGAGGCGACAGCTTTTTAATCAAGGCCATTTAATGTTCAAATCCCAAAGGGGCAACAATATCATATTTTTATAAGCTCAATCTCTATATGCAAATGCACCACACTGTGTGTGATGTCTCTATATGCTAATGCACCTCACTGTGTGTGATGTCTTTATATGCTTATGCACCACACTGTGTGTGATGTCTCTATATGCTAATGCACCACACTGTGTGTGATGTCTCTATATGCTAATGCACCACACTTTGTGTGATGTCTCTATATGCTAATGCACCACACTGTGTGTGATGTCACCGACTCCATTGACTCGTTTTGTCGCTGGATTGATATACGCATATCTTTGCAGCACAACTCGGCAATCAAATTGATTTCTGTTATTTTTGCTTAGACTATCGGGTAATTGTTATTGAATTTTCCAACAATTTTATGTAACATTTATTAAAGAAGTTTTAAGTTAATTTTATGTTAAAAGAAGTGTTTTATTAAAATATTCAAAATGGCGGTGTTTTATATTTATAGGGAATAAATTTCCATTTTATAACGAAATATCAACTTTTTTCTATGGAGTTTTGTTTATCTCCGATAGTTGTGGATACCGATAACTTCGACGAATGTTTATTTGTACTGTAATTTTCAACCGATTATTATAGCAGCGACTAGAATCGTCAAACAAAATGATCACATATCCAAATAATATAGCATTTATTGTCTACTACATCGAAATCGAGTTTACAGAGAAATATCTCCCACGAAAACTGAATAATTGACATTTCACACACACTCTATAGTGCTAGCCATTTACCGCACCGTGGCCGGTGAAATGACACCCGCGTGAAGTGGTCTATAATAATGACATTTTCATGAGGAACAATCTTTTGCTAATTGATATGAGAAAGATAAGACCCACAAGGACGCCCATCCAATATATCTGAATTGTTGTAAAACCCGTATATGTGCTGATAAGTGGCACTCAACTAATGTGACACTCCGTGCATACATCTTCTAATCACACCATGATAGCATTTCATGTTCATAGTGGAATTTCGATAAACAAGTGTCATATGAAATTGTTTTCAGACAAAACTGTATGCTCCTTGTAAACGATGCTTATAAAATAATTATGGGGTTGGCATATTAAATTTCAAGTCGTATGTTGCAACGTTTATTTAAAATGAATGGTGTCAGCTTATCTTTTGAATACATAATAAACCTAGTTGATTAAAAGAAACATTACTGCAAAAAATGTCATTGTCTTTAGCAATAAATTCATACACAAAATTAATTAGGCGCTTTATATTCATGTTTGATATCGACCTTAATCACAACCGTTTATTTGGCATGTCTATCCGCAAAACACGTGTCAGCACGTGCCATGAATCTCGTTGAATGTGATTCCGTGCACGTTAGTCACGTACACGAACCTTGGTGGTTTATAAAGGTCGATTGAAGTATCATCTCTTTATTTAGAAATTGAATTTTTTGCGTGCAGTAGAACAAAATTATGACAGCGTTTAAACATGCAAAACAGCATTATAGGCGCCTTTTTACGCTTTGGTAAATTGACAAAATTGAAAAAAACGTTTCAGATTCGCAAATTTTCGTATTAGTTTGGATATTTGTGAGGAAACAGTAATACTGAACATTTACCGTGCTCTTAAATATTCATTATATGCATCTTTTGACGGTTGAAAAACCTGAAAAGTATAAAGCGTTGCAACGCGAAACGATTGGATACTTTTGAGAGTTCTGTTGTTATCGTTACATTTTGGTATACTATAAGGTAT
The DNA here is from genome assembly GCF_020536995.1 of Dreissena polymorpha. NCBI lineage: Eukaryota > Metazoa > Mollusca > Bivalvia > Myida > Dreissenidae > Dreissena > Dreissena polymorpha. The sequence goes on along the minus strand of NC_068359.1, from coordinate 112,058,700 downwards.
AAAATACATCATTGTATGAGCACGGTTGGCCGAGTGGTCAAAGCGACATACTTTTAATCCAGGGATCAGTGGTTCCAGCCCAGTTCAGTGTTACTTTTTTTCTTTCTTTAATTGTATTCTTGGTTTTGGAGCTTTCAAGATCCAATGTTTACATTTATCAATATAAGGCATTTAATGACAAACTCCAAAATCTGTGAAAAGGCGCCTTTAAAACATGTCCTATTAGAGGGATGTAAATATCGGAACAGTTACCCTACATGATTTTGTTTCATTACACACAATTCAAATAGATGAGGTATTGGATTTAACTAGAAAAAAAAACGTGTGCATCTCAATATTCATTCTTATGTGAACATGGCGTTTTAACCAAAAACAAATAACTTCCTATTATAGTACCGACGCCGAAATTTTAAAGGTCACATTTAATCACGTTTTTGAACGCACGGAAGTTCAAACAATATTGTACATGCTGCATAATAGTATAAGATTATTTATCAACCCGAATAAATAAAAAAACATGTTCTGTTTTATGAAATAAGTTTTGAAATAAACGTTGTTAAAACTTGCCTCATCAACAGGGCCTTTAGTTCGGATTATTGATTGGTACATGTATATAGCGTTGCTAATTCATGCAGGTTTTTACGGCGTATGACTTTGAGGAATACTGTACATTTCCAAATAGCATTATTTCACTTAGCCTTAGAACGTTATATGGATATCATAGTAACTTTTGATACACTGAACAAACTGTAGTTATGCGTATAAAACAAGCTGACGGTTGATACGGTAATGCTTTAGCTAAAATATTAAACATTTATAAATCAACGTATAACTAATCAGATAATGCCTTTACTGTAAACAACTTAGCAGTTAACGCGCGTATTGATCGTGCAAAGGATCACTATGAATATGAGCGTGCTGACACATGCTCTTGTGGTTTTTAAAATAGCTCACATTATGGTGATGATCACCAGTATCAGAGCGGAAAATAAAGCTCCTGTATTTATGTCATTTATATGTTTTTGTGGGAGAAATACTGTTTATGTTATTCAAATCGGAAGACGCAATGGCATTAGTTTTGTATCTTCTATATGGATGTCTAAGATATGGCGTCCGTAATAAGTATTCAGCTAACTGAGAATTTCAAACATCGCTTTTAAATTAATTATGAGAATGTTTATACAAGTCAATCGTATAAGCAATACATTTTTGAAAATCATGATTTAACAGGACTGTTGTAAACATTTAGAATTTGTCAAATGTTATCGAAACATTTGTGTAAGAAACATAGCAATAGTCAATAAAATTATTGGTTCAAATATAAAATACCTATTTAAAAACACAATTAAACCTAAGTGTATAATTCTCGACTTTGTCTGCAATTATTTGTAATTAAGGTAAAGGAACAAGCTTAGAATTGCATTACACTTAACGACCTTTTAGTAGGCGTGATTCCATGCTTTTGAGATGTCTGAACCGGCTGCCACATGCAGTGAGTACCACCTATCAACACACCTACAGTCTTGACAACAATGCCAATTGATTATATAGCCATCCTACAATGCCGTCCCTTTGTCATATAAATTGCCAAAAGATTGTTCCTCCTGAAAAGGTTATCATTATAAACCACTTCGCTGGTGTGTCCTTTGGGCGGCAGCGATATAGTAAATACACAATAGAACACTATAACTTAAAGTACGCAAAAGCAGAATTGATATATCAAACTGTTGTGAGAATGGTTTTATACATAACATTGTAAAGGGTAGACCGTCATTCTATGCAGTTTAGTGCATATATTTGAAAAAAAATGAAAGTGTTCCAATATACCATACCATGGCGGTCAAAAATGCAATATCGACTGGTATAACTATATATTGTACTATATATAACAAAGTGAAGTTCATCTGTAATATCAAACAATATTTCTATAGCACGATGTCCTTTACGTCTGACACTAACTTTAACTATAAAAAATAAACGAATTTGTATTTTTGTTTGCGCGTTTAATGATGCTCATAATCATAAAAGACAACTACATATCATTACATTTCAATAGTGACGGGACAATATAATAACTTGTGGTGCTTAATTTAACAAATCACGTCCAAATGTAAAATCATCCTTAAAAACAAAACCTCCCTTTCAAATAGTTAATATACTGAAGGCCTCTGGGATCACTTAATGTCCTACTCAAATGTGTATCTTTCAAAATATGAGTACTTGACAGACATATGGAGAATATATTGTCACAACGACCGGTCTAATAACAACGTATCACTCTCGACCAAACGAGTGATTTACAAAAAGCATAAGGTACGAGTATGAGGAATTTATTTACATATATAAAGTCTTCTTCATTTTTGTGTATGTATTGGATGTGGGTTTATCAAAACGATTTATTAAAATGGACACAACCGCAGACAAGCATGCTTAATAAACCGTTCAAAAAGATTTTCAAAAAAGTGGAACCACAATAAGCCGGATGAATTAAAATACTAGTAGTAGGTTATCGGATCATTCAGATCTTATTTGAGTCTTTGTTTGAAAATAATAGTAAATGCAGTCATCGTGACTTTGGATTCAATTGTGGGCAAATTAACACATGCCTTACAAATAAATTGAAATAGTAAGCATGGTAGTATTTAAAGTTTTTTTTAAGGATAACAAATATATCTGCAAGGCAGCAATTCTACAACATTTTTGAAAACTTTTTAAATCTAGCTTTATTTCAATTCTAGTGTATATTTTGCTTTCTTTCAGAGCCCCAGATAAGCTGTGTATTTGCGTCTTTCACCCTATTAAAATGTTTAAAAACGCAAAGAAATATAATACCATACGTATTGAAAACGCAACCCATTTGACTTTTACGCAAATTTACGGAATTCCGTAAACGACAGACAGCCTACTGTCTACCGCCAACTGCAAACTGCTTACTGTCAACTGTCTACTGCTGACTGCCAACTGCTTACTGCCAACTATCTCTTGTCAATTATACTACTATAGTTATGTAGTCTACTGTCTACTGCCAACTGTCAACTGTCAACAAGAATACTGGTAAAAATTACACCGTTGAGGAGATAATGACGATTTTAGCTAGAAAGCATGGTATATCGTACAGGTACCCTTCAAGTATATGGCAAAGCGGGATGTCATGTCCCTATTTATATTAAATGTTTGTCTTCAGTCCTATTTTATATGGCTTCTATGTTTTCTGTGTGATGGTTTCGACGCTTGTTGGTACGTTTTTGTCTATGTCTACCCGTCTGCAGGCCACTTAGGGGGGTTGTCCGTTTTCGTCCGTCCGGTGAATTACTGGTATAAAACAAAACCGGAGAGACTCTATGTGAATAGCATTACAAACATATAGAACCACACTGTCTCGCATGTCTTTGAATATATCTATGCCAATAACCATATACTTGTACTGTACCTGTACGATATGCCATGCTTTCTAGCCTTATACTTGTACTGTACCTGTACGATATACCATGATTTCTAGCCTTATACTTGTACTGTACCTGTACGATATACCATGCTTTCTAGCCTTATACTTGTACTGTACCTGTACGATATACCGTGATTTCTAGCCTTATAATTGTACTGTACCTGTACGATATACCATGATTTCTAGCCTTATACTTGTACTGTACCTATACGATATACCATGATTTCTAGCCATATACTTGTACTGTACCTGTACGATATACCATGCTTTCTAGCCTTATACTTGTACTGTACCTGTACGATATACCATGATTTCTAGCCTTATACTTGTACTGTACCTGTACGATATACCATGAGTTCTAGCCTTATACTTGTACTGTACCTGTACGATATACCATGCTTTCTAGCCTTATACTTGTACTGTACCTGTACGATACACCATGCTTTCTTGCCAGAACCGTATTTATCTCCTAAAACGGTGTAATTATTTTACCAGTATTCTTGTAATATGCTCAATTGTTATTGATCAATTGAATTTTTCAAAATTTTCCAGTAAGTAGTAGACATATGGCAGTAGGAAGTAGACATTTGGCAGTCAGCAGTTGACAGTTAGCAGTTGGCAGTCAGCAGTTGACAGTAAGCAGTTGGCAGTTGACAGTACACAGTTGGCAGTAGACAGTTGGCAGTAGACAGTAGACTATATAACTATAGTAGTATAATTAACAGCAGACAGTTTGCAGTAAGCAGTTGGCAGTCAGCATTAGAAAGTTGACAGAAAGCAGTTGTCAGTTGTCGGTAGACAGTAAACTGTCGTTTATGGAATTCCGTACAAATTCGTCAAATTTGATGCGTACGGTACAATAGCTTGAATCGAAAATGCTTTGCTCATTTTCGGTAGTTTCTCTTTAGAATTATTATCGTAACGCGGCGACGCTTTCATTCAGCACGTGCCTGGATGATGGAGCAGAAAAATAGTTAAAGTTATATAAACGCTCTGCGGACTAGATTTCATAGTTAAATAAAGCGTCTGACCAAATTATTTACTACGACATACATGGGTTTTCATTCTGACTTAATCCGTCGCTCATTGTGCATGTATTTGTAAAGCGTCTGTACTTTCAGTTTCTATTACGATGCGAAATAAAAATGTCTAAGAGAGGTCGACAGACGTCCGCAATTGTTGCGCCAAAATATCAGTTGATCGCCAACTTTTTCGAACCAAGAAAGCAAGAGCCAATAGGTACCGAATCATTCGTGTTAACGTTTAAAATTTATATTATTGACATTTTCAAGGATTAAAGATGTTATTAAACATCAGTTTACTTAAGTTTATTATGATTATGAGTTTACAGTTTTATTGAATCTATACAAGTGTGCATCTTAAAAAGAAGTAAAGTAGCAATGATTTCAAGGATATGCATTTTTATAACTCATTTCACCCTATTTCAAGAATGAAATCACCCTATTTTTTTCAAAATCAATGGGTGAAAACCCTATTTCCCAAATAACTATATGGGGCACTGTTCTTAGATATCGAGTATACTTTGCAATGTTTCTATTTTATGCCACCGTCAGTAACTACTAAAATTCGAAACTGGCTTTATTTATGTGGGATGCTGGTCAAATAATTTCATTTAGGCCAGACTTTGCCGCGTTTAATATTTTTAAATGTTTAGAAACAATACACATATGAATCATATAAAAATAGTTAATACAAAATATGATAACAAATTAGTCTCTAACGAAAAATAAAAACATGGCTTTAACGTGTAAATACTATGTGGTAACACGCTGGACAAACAGCCAATTTATCATCGCTTCTGTAGAAATACAACTACCGATGTAGTGACCTTATATTGTCAATAACATGACAAATTGTGTCTTGCTTTATACCAACAGGAGCATGCTTTCTCTTAACGTCAGCGGTAAAATATAGAGCTATATCGGGTTGTGTCTGCCTCACGGACTGTCGCAATAATTTCCTGCTAACGATCATTTAGTCTGGTTATATCCGCCTCCAATTCGTTAATGGAAATATATTAATGTATGATTGGCTGGTCGAGGTGTACTGAAACGGCTTGCTAATCAATCAGATCGAATTGGCGACACAAAGAACCACCCGAATACCGTTGTATTGGACAAGTGCATTGCATGCAAAGCTGTAAAGTTACTAAAGCAGTGAAATGTGTAAAAACGTCCATATGCAATAACTTACATAATGTACATTTCAGTGGAAATGTTAATATAATTAAAATGCATAGCATGCACATATTCATTTCAAAATCAACGCGAGCTGCAAGTTTTGGCACATACTGTTGTGGATTTTAACGAAAAAGGCACCTTCCTGATATTTATCAAAATCCGATATAAAGTTCAAAACTCCTTAAGTCTCGTCAGTATTTAATATATTTGTTGGACATAAATTTGAAATTGGCAAGTACTTTTTATAAAATTAAAATACATTTGATTTCATCTAAAAGAACTTATTATTGTGCACGACGTGTAATTATATATTATATTAAATACAAATATTTACAAACTAGTATTTCATCTAAAGGTCAACACAATGCAAGATGTTGTCTTGATCGATACAGGTTAAATAAAAATAGTATACTTCAAAACTATTCATACTATTTCCACGTAGCATGTGTCTAAACCATGAAACAAATGCATGTTAAAATGTAAGAGGCCAAGGTGTGTATTGCAGTTCGCACAGGCGGCAGCACGCACCATGATACATTGAGTCGTGTTCTTAGAAAACTGGGCTTAATGCATGTGCGTAAAGTGTCGTCCCAGATTAGCCTGTGCAGTCCGCACAGGCTAATCAGAGACGACACTTTCCGCCTAAATTAGATTTTTGCTAGAATGAGACTTTCTTTAAACAGAAAATATCATAAAAGCGAAAAGTGTCGTCCCTGATTAGCCTGTGCAGACTGCACAGGCTAATCTGGGACGACACTTTACGCACATACATTTTGCCCGATTTTCACAGACAAGACACCATTTATCATGACGACCAGTGTCAACTGGGTCAACAGTGTCGCTCTTTTATCAAATGTGGTGTTTATCTCCGTTTTTCTGTACGGACATGAATATTAGTGTATTATATATTTAATAAAATAAGTCATGAAGGACACGCAAAACTCCACTAGTATTGTTATATGTTTTATAACGATCACTAAAGAATAACCTCAAATAAATATACAATAATCCCAAAACATCGTTCTTACAGAAATTCTTAAATTTATTTTCACAAGTATGCACACATCGACAAACGTTGCTTGAAGTGAATCAAAATGAAATGGAAGCAGCTTAAATAGAGGCAAGGTCCAATTTTAAATAAAAAGCATAACTTTTCAACAACTATTGGAACTTACAAAAGATCGTAGATGCAACAGTATATTAAATGCAAGAGATTTTTTTCAAAATTGACTTAGTTAAAATTAAAATATACTTTATTTGTTTAAACACAACTTCCAACGTCAATTCGAAATAGCAGAACCGTCACAATTATTAATACATGTAGTATACATCATGAACATCGCTCGGGACTAGTTTTATACATAATAGGACTAATAACAATATATTGTCATTACTCAGTATAATGTTAGAGTAAATATTTAATGTTCGGTCTTTTTGAAAGTTTTATATGGCGCGATGTTTTTGTTTGACAAACTGTCATGAAGATGTTTGGGTATTTTGGATTCACCAATATTGATTGGTAAATCTTGAGTCATTATATGTTTGCATACATGCATATTTGTCTGGTTAATTATACGTTTTTAAATGAGATGAAATACGATTGTTAAAATAAATACTATTCTCGATCTTTAGTTATTATCATAGTTTGTTGAAAATAGCACACGGTTATATATTTTCAATACATAAGTTGCTGCCAGTGATTATTGCAGGAAAAAAAACATCCTGTTTGTATTCGTCTTTATGGTATATCGACCACGTCAGAATAAAACATAGTTTAATGAAATTAAATAATGTTACCTAACACACAACTTTTTTTTTGTGGTTTGGAAAAATAAATTTCGAAGTCAAGGCTGATGGAATTCAATCAACGTCAAAGGTGAATAATGCTGATACTGTGATGCTTTTCTACCGTACATTCATGAACTGGTGTGTAAGTACAGATTTATTTCTAACGAGACATAATTCATATTAAAAGATGTTTCATCATGTTTATTGTCATTTGATCCGTTTTGATTATTATATGGAAACACAACATATACAATGAAAGGATGTCATACTTTTACATATTTACATTATTAACGACAAAATATTTCGGATTTGCAGGGATGTAGAGAGTGTTGTTGGAAATCCTTTTTTGTATTTTAATTTTAATGATTAATTTGCGTTTGTGGAAAACATGTGACCATACCATAAACAATAATGTAATTTATTGAAATAATGTGAATAAATTGCCAAAATTGTGTACTTACGTCGGCGGGATTGTTAGATTTTGTTTTATATGATTTATTGGAAGCGTACAATTTCGAATCAATTTCCCGAGATAGTAGAGTACACTTTGTTTATCTTGTAAACACAATATTAACAAAAATCGTTTTTATTGTCATTAACATATTGTGTTTTTGACGATAGATTACCGCGAAAAAAAACAACTTGTGTACTAGTTTTTCGTGCGTTAGTCGTTACCTTAGTTGTATGAGTGTCATTTATGCTATAATCAAATACCAAATGAGGCATGGTTTACTTGTTAATTAATATACTATTCATTTGCGTGCATAGAAGGGAAAATATATAATTAGAAAAAATAGTGTACATACAAAAAGATCTAAAACAAACAAAAACAATACACATTGAAAATTTCCGGGCATAACAGTTATTATAACTTGCCAACGTCCATTGGAGTCAGTTAGAATATTCACAATACAAAATATTCGACATAATAAGCACTTGGATTGATCATTTGGCTGCGTTGAAATAAAAGTGCAGTTGTTTATTACTCAGTATAATAACCTATTTAAATATTTAATGCTCGGCATTTGTCAAGGTTTGATTTGATCACCGAACAAATGGCAGAGGGAACTCGTGTTATCCCAAAAGGCATCTACTGGCGGGATGTACTTGTTTGCCTTCCTTGCATTACTTTTGGTATCGATAGTACTGGTTAAGCAATGTTTAGACTATAAATATATAAACATATTCAGATGCCACGTCCTTGAATCAATTAATAGAAACTATGATCATGTCAAAATGTGTATTTGCTATATTTTACATGTATGTATATTGAAAGCGTAATAAAGCAGTAAAAGTTTAATTTCTTATTTTGTTGTCGGTTAAAACCGGGTTAGTAGAAAAGATGCATTAAATTTTAACCAAAACATGAAACATGAGCTATTTGATAACATGCATACATATTCATTACAAGGGTTTTATTTCAAAGTCATTATGTAACAAAGTCTACATTATGACAAATTTAAACTGTATTTTGAAGCTTTTGAATACTTATCTTCCATCTTTCTACGTTGTACATTAACACATGGCTAAAACAAGTATGCTATGGGTTCGGTATCTAGTCTGTAATTTTATTAACAGACATTTGGAATGGTGTAAACATATGTCAATGTTCACATGGCACATAGTGGTAAGTTAAGATGTATGCTTTGCTGTTCCGAATATCCAAATGTCGTGTAATCGTTAGCTAAAATGTATCCATTGACATTGTCACCCGATGTGTCCAGAGAAAAATTTCAAATTGGTATATGGAGAAATTTTTTAATGCATCAGTGCAATATTATATGAATATTACCGCTAGAACTGTCTCTTTTAATCCCATTAGTTTCCGAGCATATTTAATAAGTAAATAACTTGGGGTAATCGTTGCATACCTTTATCTTGTTATATTAAGGCTTCTGATAACTTCCTACAGTAGCAATATGGGAAACGCTAATAGTAGCATGTTGAGACGGAATTGGCGTTACCCTTGCGACTTGAAGCGAATCTTTGTGAGATCTGAGGTCAATTTTTGTGAAGACTGCTCTAGTCCCTTGACGATTGGTGGGAACATAAATTATCGTGGTTTCTGACACATTTAATGTCACAGGTCGTAATATTACGGCTCAAATTTCATGCGGGTTCTCCGAAGTTAAACATGTTATTGGAAGTCCGTTAAAGTAAGAACGTTTGCGGATATCGAGCACCCTAGTGCTTGGTAATTGATAGAGGTCCACAATACCTCAATGTGGGCATTAATACGATATAGCGCTACTATTGAGTGTATTCAGCAATTTATTTAATAAATGTATTTCAATGTTGAATTGTGAATGGGGAACTAGAAGTTTACATTCAAAACATGTCTAAGCAGGCCGCAATGTGAATGAATTGTTCGATGATTTATTCATTATCTCTACACGTGATTTTATTATTGCATCGGGTATATATAGTGCCTTCGTTTTATATTTAAAAATAATACGTATGCGCCATAAATTAGCTTCTTTAGATAAATCAAAAGTGTTCCCAGTACAATTTTCATAAGTACAAGTAATAGCATAATTATAGTTAAATGAGACATTCACATTATAAAGAAAGCAACTCAGTATTTTACAATGATTATAATGCAAATAATAACTAAATATTATGTAAAAAAAAAACGCCCACGTGGTCAACTGCCAATGGTGTTCTCAAGCTGACGCTCGGCTCGTTCTGATATGGCCGCTTCCGTACCCAGCAGTTAGTTTAATCTGGAGTTAAATTGTTCAACTTTTAGGTGCCTTATGCTTCTAAACTGGAGACCGATTTCATCGCGAGGATCGAAACATCAATGGACTAAGAATTTCAGTCTCACCAAACAAAGATCCCAGTCAAAACTATCGTGTTCTCTGTAAATGCACTTCACATACACCAACCATCAAACTATCAAACTATGAAGATATGTCATCGAACGAAAGCAATCGGAATTGCAAAGGACGCAGCAAGATTATTCTGGTCATTAAAAATACATTTCGTCATTAGGCACTGGAAAAGATGCGTTGTCACATGAGCCTCGTTCTGAGAAAACTGGACATAATGCATGTGCGTATCGTGTGCGGACAGCACAGGCTAATCTGGGACGACACTTTCCGCTTTTATGACATTTTTCGTTTAAATGAAATCTCTTCTTAGCAAAAATTCAATTTAGGCGGAAAGTGTCGTCCCTGATTAGCCTGTGCGGACTGCACAGGCTTATCTGGGACGACACTTTACGCACATGCATTATTCCCAGTTTTCTCAGAACGCGTCTCACATGTACCAAAATCAGCACTTGGACATATTATTTTGACTGTTGTGAAACAAAAGAGCAATTCTGTTTTTATGCCTCCGGATCGAAAGATCGGGGGTATATTGTTTTCGGCCCGTCTGTCTGTCTGTCATTCTGTCTGTCTGTCTGTCTTTCTGTCTGTCTGTCTGTCTGTCTGTCTGTCTGTCTGTCTGTCTGTCTGTCTGTCTGTCTGTCTGTCTGTCTGTCTGTCTGTCTGTCTGTCTGTCTGTCTGTCTGTCTGTCTGTCTGTCTGTCTGTCTGTCTGTCTGTCTGTCTGTCTGTCTGTCTGTCTGTCTGTCTGTCTGTCTGTCTGTCTGTCTGTCTGTCTGTCTGTCTGTCTGTCTGTCTGTCTGTCTGTCTGTCTGTCTGTCTGTCTGTCTGTCTGTCTATCTGTCATCAAAACTTTAACCTAAAACTTTAACCTTGGTCATAACTTTTGCAATATTGAAGATAGCAACTTGATACTTGGCATGCATGTGTATCTCATGGAGCTGCACATTTTTAGTGGTGAAAGGTCAAGGTCATCCTTCAAGGTCAAAGGTTAAATATATGGCTTCAAAGCGGCGCAATAGGGGGCATTGTGTTTCTGACAAACACATCTCTTGTTTCAGTATAACAAGCGTGTAAATATTCAATGTTCGGTCTTTGTTAAGGTTTGATATGATCACCGAACAAATGGCAGAGAGCACGTTACTTGTCGCAAAGACACATATATACGTCATGTATGAGAATCCATAATGGCGAGCAATCTGAGGTATTCTTGTATTCTGGTTCTATCTTTCACATAAATATGTACAGACAATAAGGCGGTTCATAAATTTGATTTCATGAATTACGTACACATTTTCAACTGCAATAATTATACATGTGATGTATTGGCACATTAATGTTCGCTTAGTCAGAAAGAGTATTTCTTAAACATCGCCACAACAAAAAAATTGTCAACGTACACTCTTAATTTTTTAATGCCAGGAAGTGTAAGATACACTTTGTTTATTATCTGTCATTTTATTACAAACATACATAAAATGCAATACACAACTTAGTGTTGGTTTTGATTGATCAAAATAGCAATCTTTGGTCAAATAAATTTTACCTTTTTCTTGGCTTGCGTCCCCACAGAATGGCAATGCATTAAGTGATTAGTAAAATGTACGTAATAAATGGCGGCAAACAGCGAAACGAAATCTTCGACGTTCTCAAACAGTTTATCGCATTTGCGTTAATGGTCATAATCGAAAGTCGATCGGACACTTGTACTCAGTTGACTGTAGAAGATATAATTGCACATAATCTAGCAACATATCACAGTATCGAAGAGAAGTCGGATTTATTTGTCATCGTAATGTCTTGCAAAGAATGGAGCGTTGTAATCAAGGGCAGGATGTGCAAAACAAATTTGACGTTGCGGTCAATAGGGCAAGCGATAAAGCAGTTGAGAGTTATGGATTGGCTCTCAGTGACGTTAGTGGTCTTAATATTTGGCACATAAAGTGTTTTGTCAATGTTATGAAATATTATACTTTTGCACCAAAACAGTTACAATTGCTGTTTATGAGCTATTTGACGGAATGGGTACTTCGTCAGGGAGTTATCGGTCACAAGGTCGAATAATATATGGCAATATAGAATATATATGAGTTTCTAGATAGATACGTTTACATTAACAATATTTTACTAGTTCAAATATAATATCTTCAGTTTTATTGACTGTCTGACTTTTAACTGAGTTTATTTTTTAAGTTTAATGCGATTAACATAGATTTAATTCAGTATTAGGAAGCACGTGTTATATACAGGTATTCAGAATAACAATTCGAAAAACTCCATGTGCTCAACTAGAACTTTCAACAATTTTAATAGAAAAATCAAACGTGAACGCATATGATGGCTATAATAAATAAAAGTTGTATATCAAAATATTGCTAAAATTAGTAACGTTGCATCAATAATGCCATTACAAGGTAAATGGCATAATAAAAATTTGTTTATTTTAAAGTAATTACGGAGTCCGATGATACAGTTAACTTTGAAAACGTCGTCAAACAATGCCTTTTCTCGTGGCATTTCTAAGTTTAAGAGCCCACAGTAATTATCGAGGCCAACAAACGCCATTTGCTTAACCCTCTCAATTAGGCTTAGCAATTAGTCCTTAATGGAAGACACCGGCTTCGCGTCGCTGATTCTATATAACAAACCAACGTTAATATTTCCGATATCAAAGGTATATGTTTATCCCGTCAATAGCGCTTGGAATTTCTGCTTGCTCAGATCGAGAGACACACTCTTCTTTTACTCTCAATTAACTAAACGTCACGCAAAATGTTATTTCTTTTTTGCGACCTCCGCTCCTTCCGCTGCGATGCCCCCGTCTATCATCGCTTTATAACTTCATTGTTTTTAATAGTTTGCTCAACAATTTCTCTAATATGATAATGGGTGTTTAATTTCGTGTCTTTAAAGCGAGTTTTCCAACTAAAAGATGTTCAAGTAACTATACTGGCTTCACTGTGTATTTTCCCAGAGAGTTCTGAATTATATTTGTTTAAATAATACTAAATGTGGCAACAAATTTACTTTGTGATATGTATTAAATATCCATTTTTCAGGCGCGTCTTAATGACTTTAAGCACGTATTTGGCATTACTACGATTAAAACAGACGCACATTCTTGTGGACTCACATTATCTGGAAATCTGGTTTGAACTTTCATAACCAAACACAACTTTAGTAAAAAATATATCACATTTGAACATTTCTATCAACTTTCACAGAACATTCGTTTTGTGGAGTATGATAATAGTATTGCAATTCGGTTTCAATGCATTTAAAACAATTAACATTTCATATTCTTAGCATCACCAATTAAAGTACAACTCTAACACGATCTACAAGATGATGCATGAGTCTTTACATGTCAACAAATAATAAAGTTCAAGTAAAACATGCGATACGAATAAAAACCATTAGCATTCACGGACAAGTTTTATTTATTAGTTAATTTCTAATTGCAAAGGGAGAATGGGAGATGGTTATAATGCGTATCAACTCATTGGTAACTAATAACAGGTACAAAAACACTCTTGTCCGTAATTAACAACATCAAGCGTTTATTTCACGTATTGTTGTATGGCGTCCCAAAAGACAGCGCAATCGAGTTGCAATTTAATCCACCGCTTGTCCTGTTAAGACAGAAATATGCTAACAGATATTTTAATTCAACTTCAAGTTTGCCGACCATGTCCTAACGTGTCTCAAATAATGCCAATTACGCGTTGTTAGCAAGATCTATTTTTCATGAACATTCATTTTTGCAGTTGTTTTGGTCTTGAAGTTTCACGAACATTTTTTAGTATATTTCAAATACTGATGTGGCACGAATATTATAGAAATAATATCGCTTTTGATTTGGTGTGGCACTTAGTTGCACACTATGCTTATTTCGGTTATTATAATGTGATATTATATATAACCATGTGACTCTTAAGTGTGCCATCCAAATCCTGACTTCTTTATGTAATAACTTGAATACATTGAATGTATTAGTAACGTCATATGTCAAGTACCGATCTAGGCACAACTTGAGATTTTTTTTTACTTTTTTGTACGCATATTTCTCGATCTAGGATTAATGAGTTCTGAGGAACATATATTTGGTTAACATGTTACATTATTGATGCGACATTATCCGAGTTAACAACTCATTCATAAACATTTGTTTATGTCATTTTACACTCTGAACCTGAAATATTAGACTGTTCGTTACTCATTTGAAAGAAATAATATGGACAGGTATTGTACCAAGTAAAAAGGTATTTCATTTCAGAGCATCATGCGAGTACATGCATAATGGTCATTTTGTGTGTGAGCTTATGTTTGACAATTATTTTGCTGAGAATGATGGAATTCAAGTTCATAATATAGTACTATTTGAAATAAAACAAAATAAATATGGTTATTGGCTTTATTAAAAGTAATAACATAAAACATTTTTTAACATGTATTATGATTGTTTGTATAGTTTTTTTCCGTTTGGATATATTTATAATTATCTTATCTATCAAGAAAATGATTGGTCAATGTCGGTTGCAATTAGCACTGTGGTATATCGAGCAGAACTAAAGAGTTATTAGCTAGTTATACAAATACTCATTGATGTAAACCTACTAGATTTTGGTTCATTTTTTTGAATTGTTTGTTGTTGGAATTTGTGATACGTTTTTGTATTTATCTTTGTGGTTTAATCAACCCACCATGCACAAAATTATCTACAGTTATGTATCTACAATCGATACAAGTCGTGTTTCTGAAACATTTTGAACAACTCTTGTACACACCATATTCATTTGAGCTATCTATGAAACTATAAAAAGATTTTATTTCGCTTTTAATGTGTTAATATGCAAATTTTAAACAAAGTCAACAAAGAGACAAGAAACACAGGCATGGAACACGAACACTATTAAAACAAATAAAAAATAATAATACAAACGTTCGCTTTTGATTTTGACGTACCTGCAGGACGAAAATGGAAGCCTTTGGGACTCTCATAATAAAAACTATTTCAATTACTTAATGGAACTAGATTGGGGTGAAAATAAAACATATTTCTAGCAATCAGCCGAGATAACATTTTAACGTTTTAATTACAATATTTCAAAAGACACTCTCTCTATTCTATTACAAAATGATACGGCCTTTTCAACCGATTGACTTTTCCTGACATTACAAACATTGTATGTTGTATTGAATGTATTTACGACCATTTTGGACTCAATGATATTATATTTTCAGTTTGCAAGGTTCGTGCTCTCTAGAGAGAAAATCGCATATGCCACGATATGATGTATTGCGATTCAAATTCTGGCGAAGGCATATGTTTAATTACTCTTAAACTGTGCTTTTTCAAGTCTGGAAAATCTCTTGCAACGTTTAAACATATTTCTCTTTAAAATTGTGTTATAAATATCAATGTCAAAGATGCGTAAGTGGAATCCTTTTTTTTAATTACGTTCATACGCCTCTACGTGTTATGTCATAATGTGATAAGAACACGTATACTTTCGTTGTTGCTCTTTTTTCAGTGCAATATGCTGTGTTGGAAGTTGTTAATTGGAAGTTTATGCGTTAATACAAATATTTTCAGATAAAATAGATTTATCTTTCCTGGTAAAATATCTTCACTTGCAATCGCAATATTGCTGATGTTCCGAACCAATTATAAACAGAAAAAACGTGTCGTCATGCATTACAAATTTATTAACTGTTGTTTATTTTAAATATTTGTTTTTGGCCCACAGCTGTATTTGTTATATTGGTATGTAATGTCATCAACCCAATATTAAGTTAAATGTTAACAAACAGTTTAAAACCAGTGATATTTTCGAATGTTTAAGGACAATAAATCGTACTTATATGTTTCATTACAAAAGGGATGTAACAGATTTACCTCACTAAATAAATTATGTCTGCTTTTTCTTCTGACACTTCCACTTAAACTAGACTATTATTTTTATCTTTGAAACTATGTATGCCTGATTCAGATGCGAAATCTTGTACCAGTTCCAGTACAGAAACAACCATAGGACTAAGTTCAACTTCCTCTTTACGACATTTCTACCGGTAGCTCAATTGGTAGAACACTGTACCACAGATCCAAAGACTGTGTGTTCGATTCCAGACAGGAAAATTAGCTTATCTGGGGATCGGTAATGAAATCCTTTCTACAGTCATCCGCCCCCTAAGTTCCTAATTCTGCTTCAGAAGAGTTGTCAGTATAAGCTCATGTTACTGGTATACCAGATAATTCAGGAAGCCTTTGTTGGTTAACTGACCAGCGGACCAAATCGTGTAGCTTCGAAACTCCTGAAGACGAATAAAATAAACATATGCACGTCAATCATAATAACACATGCTTGTAACTCTGACCGTAATGGTTTATAAACTCTATATCACACACGTTGGAAGTCTAATATATTAACAAACATACATATTAAGATTCATCACTCAAAAATAACTAAATTCACAAATGCATTGTACAATCAAAATAGTGTTGTAAACGTATGAAAAACAAAAACTTCTGAATCTCTCCGTGTCCACATTAAGAAAGTATATATAATAGTACAAATATACAGAAATTAAAGATAACAGGTTTGTTACAATGTCTCAAAATGAGGAAACAAATATAAATTCATTTAGATATTCGGTTGGAATATTGGCTCTTTTAAATGTACATTTTTTTTAAAAAACATTGTTCAACAGATCTGACTTATTTGAACGATCAATATTTATCAGCAATCAAATAAAACATACTAGTATCCTTTTTGAGAAATAATTATATAATTCATTAAGGCACGATTTCGGCAACAAACACGTTCGATTTCTTTTACCCTATAATCAAACAAATGATGATTGTCTCTCATGCTTTTCTCGACACTACTTCCAACGTTTAAAACTCGAAAATGTTAAAACATTTACATGTAAATATGTAAACTTTTTCAATGTTCTATGTTGTGTCCAAACGCGCGCTTAATTTTCATAGCCAAGTACAATTGATATTTCACAATAGTATACAGTCAAAACAGGCCAATACCGATCACGCATATCTTACACGTTTTATTTTAAATATAAAATGTTATTGCGTTTGAGAAATTAGTGCCATTTAAAACATGAATTATTGATGCAAAGATCGGATTAAATGATGTTAATTCGAAAGCGTTTATTTATCATAAACATACAGCTATTAACTATTGGCAAAGATTCAAGCAAACTCAAGTGGGGTCATTTTAAATATGAAATGTGAATTTCTAAGATGGACTTCTTCTTTTGTGCCATACCACACAATTGACATGCCTAGTATATTAAAATCATCAACAATACACGTTTTTTAACTTAAGGATTTATTTTTATTATATAATCATAAATCGTTCCATCGACAATCTTAGTGCAACGTTAAGCAAAGTAGACATTTACATATATTAACATTGTGTTGTTCGATGTTAAATAGGTCATTGGGCCCTTCTTTTACTTACTTCTTAAACACCTTTACGAACACATAACATCGAAAAATTGATATCGATATTTTTCTGACTAGAACTATTTGATAGATTTGATAATATATGTTCATATCTAAAACGAAATTTACTCACGTCAAACAAACAAAATGAGCTATTTGATATGTATTTGATGAGGAACATGTTGTGTTTTGGACAAAATTATTATGATATTGACTTGAGGGTGTTGATAACATTTTATCTGCTTTTCATGTTACCTGAGTTTCATAACTCATTTATATTAAACGAAAACTATTAGGTGAACTAATTTGGAGGTACCTGTGACGAAGCGTCAATTACGTTATAATTCTAAAAGGCATCTAGATACTGAAGGTGGGGACATTTTTTAAATGATAATTGATGGTTTTGTGAATGGATTTGTATAACACAAACGCTCAATCAATGTCAAAATGGATTGAAGATTATATAGGTGTACCGTCGCATAGTTTCGTGCTTAATTCGATGATGTTGGTATTCTGTTTGATTCCCCTTTTGTATCTTTGTTATACAAACATGCGGTGTACCATTCAGTTGTTGGTAAATTGCTGCGTAGATTCATATGGGCGAAGTGAATCTGTTATGGACGATCGTTAAGTTATATAGATATGCACTTGTACTGTCCTGTCCAGAGGGTTTGTTCAATTTTTACTGATAAATGGCAGGCTAAATTATTTGTCCACATAGCAATTGAATTTTTTTTGTTATTCTTGATGTGCAGTGTGGAAGACTGGTTCGTTAATATCATACTTAGTACAGGACATCAATACGTAAACGTTCTTTCGTATTTCGTTATTTTCCTACATGCTTAAAATTTAGCTTTCTATAAATTTACCAATATTGGAAAATCAAACAATTATATTGTATTATAAGGGCATCTAAAGATTAATACACTGTATTTGGATTGTATTTGGACTTGCAACGAGCCTTTGTATTGAAGAATCGCATTCGGTGCTTGTGAATCGTCAAAGGTTCAAAG
>NC_068359.1:111942458-112037458 GCF_020536995.1 Dreissena polymorpha | reverse complement strand
AATACAATCATTTCATATCATTTTTGTGATTTTTAATACATTTTTTAAGTTTTATGTTGTTGCAGGAAGTGTTCAGGCATACATATAAGTGTGTATTTGTATGTCCCCCTCCACTATAGTGGGGTACATATTGTTTTTTGCCCTGTCTGTTGGTTTGTGTGTTTGTTTGTTTGTTTTCGTCAAACTTTAACATTTGCCTTAACTTTTGCAATATTAAAGATAGCAACTTCATATTTGGCATGCATGTGTATCTCATGGAGCTGCACATTTTGAGTGGTGAAAGGTCAAGGTCAAGGTCATCCTTCAAGGTCAAATGTCAAATATATGGGACAATATCGCTCATTTAATGTACACTTTTGCAATATTTAAGATAGCAACTTGATATTTGGCATGCACGTGTATCTCATGGAGCTGCACATTTTGAGTGGTCAAAGGTCAAGGTCATCCTTCAAGTCAAAGGTCAAATATATGGGGACATAGTGTTTCACAAACACATTTCTTGTTTCAGTTAGTTTTTATCTGAAACAAGGTTTTGTTTCTTCTGTAATTTCATGGTGTATTAAGGTAACTTTATTATGATATTGAACATAATTGTTGGTTTTCACACACGCACATCATAACAAAATGCGAATTGTGCGTCGCAAGTTATGTGATAGTCTTTTGGAGGTTGTCTTTTAGGGGGAATACTTTATCTTACACTTATTTACATTTACCAATATCGATGCATTTTTAAAGGAGTAAAGCATGTAAAGGTTATTAAAACATGTGTACAGAGATTAATTTATGCAAATATTCATGACATTTATCGTTACTGTAAGTGTTATTCTTAACTTATTATTGAGATTAACAACAATATTAAAAGGTGTCAATTAAAATCTCGTTTTCATTACCGTTTTAGAACAATATCTATGAAATTTGATAATACGTTTTTGTTGTTTTAGAGGATGATAATAAAATATGCTTTTAAAACGGTGGCTTTATAATGAATTCCTAAACATGAATGTCATTCAAACATATTATTTAAATCATGAATATGTTATAAATATGTTTACTAACAAAAAAGGACCTCTGCGTGTATAGATATAATACATGTTTTAAGTCTAAACACGTTAAAAATGGCTGCAAACATACGATTAGCAAACAAGTAAAAATCTAAAGGCTCGACATTAAATGTTCAGAACGTTGATGTATAAAACACGGTAATAGCTTATACCGAACCGTGCGTTTAGGAAAGCGCATATTATATGTTTAAGTTATGTATTATTTGCCATAATTTAGAGGCACAAAACATTGAGGTTACACAGCTAGTAACATTATATGCGAACATTGTATTAAACTAACATTAATTATTTTATTTCATTTAATTATTTCAATAGGGCTCTATTTAATATGAAGAAAATCTTGAATACTTATAATGTCATATGTTACTTGGTAATTTCCATACAAAAGCGCTTAATATTAAATATGTACATGTATTGTATTTAACCATTCAAAATGCTTATGCTTCAAGTGCATTTTTACAGATAGTGTTCGTAATATTGTTTAGTTTATACATAGATATCACTCAATACAGTACGAGTGCACTGTAAAGCAGACACAATCTGTAATATATCCCGGTAGTTCCAGTGGTGTATTATGGATACGAGGTTTTAATGTTTTCCCATATATTATTTATACAATCTGAAAATAGAAAAGTATGCCATCAATTTCACATAAGAACATTATTTCTACTTTTACGTTCGGTATAGGGTATAACGCATGACCATGATGCACACGAATAATATAAATAACCAGTATGTGCACATATTATAAATTTCCAGTCTGTGCACGTGTTGATAAGGGATCTAACAGGGGAGAATGATTGAGGTGCGGTACGGTTGTCTGCCAATATCCGGGAGGAATTTTAAGTGTCCTATTTATGGTTCTTCTCACGAGAAAAGATGATATCTGAATTCACCCGTCTGAGGTGTGAGACTTAATTGTATCTTTTGATCTGGACTTTTTGTTCAACATTATTCAATTTATGTTTGGTCAGAGCGACTTTTGATTCCATCTGCATCACATGCTATAAACATCCCATCCCATATAGGGTGATACAACATATTGTCTTGCCGCGGATGGTCATACCAACCAAGGGATGAGTATACGTTAATTGACACTTAATTATATTTATTTCATTACAGGTATAGCGTGTATAGCTATTTTGAGACGTGAAGTTCTACACCGCGTGTGTTTAAATCAGTAACATACAAGACGAGACTGATTCTAAAACTATCGTGCGACACAGATTAGATTAATAAAGTGCTTGAAAAGGGTACATTCGGTACCGTCAAAATGGTTTGTCAACCGAGAATTTGTCAATTTATGCGACAATTAGGAAATAGGGCACGTTCAATTAAACAAAGATGAACATTACGGTAAGTATTTTGTCTTAATGGTTAACAATAACGCTTGCAAATGTGGTTTTAAGCCGGACACATTTTTGCTGTACATGTAAATTATTCACAACCCAATGAATGTTTTGCAAAAAAGTATATGCACACAATTATATAGATTACAACCTAACAATACGATAACGATAGTCGGATAAGCAAGGCTCTTAGAGCAGAATGACTTTTATCATGTTTCCAAGTCCCGGTTGCACTTTAAGCGAAACAAGATATGCTAAATATCACAAATTGAAACGAACATATCGAACATTTAACCCGGCCATTTTAAATGTGAAAGTCTGACTTTTTATGATCACAACGGAATCATTGTATTTTTTCCTACAAACACTACATAAACAGTAGAGTTTTCAATATTGAAGGTTTCATTGTTGTTAATTTGTTTATTTTGGGTTCAAACCTATTCGGATAATAATTGAAATAGCCTCAATAGATCTGTGTGGATTTATTCATGAAGATATGCGCATAGTTGTCATCAATCACCACACATTTAATTAATAATGTACAGGAAGTTGTTATACATGTATCAAGGACATGTTCTTATTTCCCGAAAATAAGGAATCTTATTACTTCATGAGTTTTATATGTTGTTTGCAATACATATTGGTTCAGACATAACTTAACAATTAATTTCCCCTGACATATTGGTTTGCTACATGGTTGTGGCATTCATTTGAAATGATATTACTATAACAGATTTGTAAAATATTTGTTGACTATTTGAACTTTAAGGAAAACTGAGTGCACTGTCCTGTTTTGAATCCTTACGGCTGATAACTTTCAGATGTTTAACATTTACGCTCAATACATATACTGGCATATTAGTTTTATTTTTCTGACGTGTGTTATATTAAGGATAAGCATTGTCCAAATCAATTAACACAGATTATAGTAATTTTGATCAAGTTTTCTGCTACATCAAACTTTGTTTTGTAAAGAAGATACTCCGATGGAAGTTAAATATCTTCACGGACTGCACTCTAGAATGTTTGTCATTTACGGAAAAGGAAAAAGTGAAAAGATACCTACGTCAAGTATTCTATAAAAATGACCTTTTCATGAACAACAATCTTTTGCTAATTGATTTGGGAAAGATTGGACATATACAAGCGTTTGTCCAATATGTATGCATTGTGGTCAAAACCGTATATGTCGTGATAAGTGGTACTTTACAATTATGAAATAATCACTGTTGGATTTCAATAAAAGGGTATCTTACAAAGTGGTTTTGAAACACAATGGACTTCCCTTTGTCTATGAAATTGTTGCTCATCAGCCTTGTCATCATGCTCCTGCTCGTGGGTTCTGGGCTGCTGGTCAGCGCACCGAACCGATGTTTGTCCCTCTACATGAAACCACGGACTATTTCGGAGGAGTCGGTGGATCAGACGGGCTGCCAGTGTACGGAGACGCGGGGACTGGCGAGGTTTTTACCGACGGGTTCAATCAAGACTGACACGGGGCAATGCCACTTCTTATCGTCTAAAGTACTTGGAATTAAAAATTGAACTCGAGTGTATACGATGAATTGTGAAGTTTTAATATACTTTTTACAAGGATTTGGTAATATTTGTGTTTAAAATAAAAACTTGTAAATTATTACAGCCAAAACGATTTTTTATTTTACACATCCAATGAACGCATTGTTTTGAAACAAAATATTTCAAGAGACGTATGTTGTTAAATTTCGCGACCGATAATTTTAATCAAACGATGTTTGTCTATCTTCATTTTTATTATTTGATAAGATTCGGATTTATAGTAGCGTTTAAGCAGGCCTATGACTTTACAGATTACTGTGCATTTCAAAACATCCTTATAAATCTAGCTAACCAATATATTAAGGATTGCATCATTACGTTTGATAAACTAAACCCACTATGCTTCGTGCTTATTTTTTAATAGGGTTAAGATAAGCTTCAATATATAAACTAATCAATAAACGTATAACTAATTCATTATTGTCATAACTATATAAATCACAATGGTTAACGTTTTTGTCAATCGCGCAAAGCATCTACATCATGGGTGCTGTAATTAGTGTTCTCCAAACGCTCAATGTCAAATATCTCTTTTATGATGACCATTAGACAATAAGTAGGTTTTGATTGAAGCATATTTAGACAATAACACACGGCAGAGCTGGTCCGGGCGTCTATAATCGGCCCGCTGCCGACATAACGGCCCGAGGGCCTTTGGCCCGAGGGCCATTATTCGGCAGCGGGCCGATTGTAGACGCCCGGCCCAGCTCTGTCGTGTGTTATCGTTTATATCACATATCATACTATTTTGGTCCTCCCCGAACATTTATACAGAAACAGCTTTCCGTACTTTTATTTTCATTCAATTGATAACGCAATTTATGACGTACCTCATGTGACGTCATTTCAATGACGAAACGACCTAGACTCTCTGGATTTTAGGACAACAACAAATCGGACTTGGAGTGTTTTATTTAACAGTTAAATATTTTGTTACGCATCGAACGATTAGTGTGTGTGTTTACGATGGATTAATATAATATTATGAATGTGAATAACAGTGTTGGGATATAAAACTCGAATGAAACTGGTGAGACTGCATTTTCGATTTCGTTAAAATGTCGACTCGAATAACGCGATGTTTTGTTGAACAATTGATGGATTATGCCTAAATTTAAGATAAGCGTCAGTGAATGGTTCTTTAACTGTTTGAAGGAAATCGATGTTGAATTAAAAGGGTAATTTCTTTGATGAACACGCCCTTCCTTTGTCAGTCAATCAAAGAATGTCTATCCTCAAAGAATTGCCTGCTTACATCCAGTCCTTTTAAATGGAAAATATGGATGGCGATGAAGAAATGTGTCCAGAATTTACTTCGTCATGGAAGCAAATTAAATTTTACGAAAATAAACATGATTATAACACAACTTCGGTGAGTAGAACAATAACCAGTAGATGATGTTTTACTTCTTTATGGCTAAGACTGAATGTGGACGCCATATTGTTCAGTATTAGCCGCGCGATCCCATTCTTTTCTGATATGAAAAATCGGCCCTAGGGCTGATATAATTTATATTAGCCCGCTAGATACGAATAACGGCCCGCTCACGACGTCATTTTGTTACTATTTATAGTAACGATATGTGATATACTCTGTTTTCATTGTCGGTGTCAACAAGTTTGTTTCAAGAAAATTTACAATTTGTCAAAATGAATCAATTTTAAAAATCAGACAAATCGAAAAAAATCAATACATCAATTTATTTCAGCTTTGATATACATATTTAAAAACCCAACTAAACGCCGGAAACACTTGTTCTCTTTTCATAAAACAGACATAATTACAATTCATTGTAAATAAGGTAAAGAAACATGATTAGATTACAATAAGCCTGAAGTACATCTTGGTAGGCGTGATCCCATATTCTGGAGATGTTTGAACGGGATGCTTGACGCAATGAGCACCACTTAACATCACATCTACAGCGAACAGTGCCGATAGATTGGATAGAAATCATCCAATATCGTCTTATGATCATATCAATTATGTAAAGATTTAACCTCATAAAATGTAATTATCAAAGACTACTTCACGATTTCATTGCCAACAGTATCGTACATGCATGTTTTTATTTCGTCCATAGTATCGAAGCCATTGTAACTTAAAGTTAATTATAGCTGCGTAAGACGCTTTATTGACATAGTTTTACACCGACCTGTCTGATAACATATATCACTGTCGAATAAACACATGCTTAACCAAATAAATATTTGGACTATGAGAACATTATTAACGTATATCAAGTCTGCTTCACCTGCATGTTTATTTAACAAGATGTATCCAAGAAGACAAAACGACAGACGAGCATGAATATTTAGCCATTCACTTTAATCTTTAGAAATAGCAAAGTCGGAGCACACAAAACCGGATAAGAGAAAATAGCCGATTCATTCAGATCACATTTGAATGTTAGTTTTATAAAATTGATAAAGAACGTCCATTAAAATTGAATTTAATTGTGGAAAAATAACACGTGCCTTACAAATCAAAGCAAAGAGTAAGAATATTTGAATTCATAATAATTCAAAACATGGTTTTGTTGTAATGGAACGGCCTGTTCATCAATCCGATCAAATTTGCTGCCACCTAGAATCAATTGAGTAACGGTGTTTTTGCTACGTGCATTTTTAACTTTTTAAACTTTTTTTATTTTAGCTCGATTGCATCAAAAGCCTTAGGCGTATTGAAATGCTCTCGAGTCCGTTACATGGGACTAGCACCAGTACTAGTTGTCTTTGGAGAGATCGCTCTCGAGTCTGTTACATGGGACTAGCACCAGTACTAGTTGTCTTTGGAGAGATCGCTCTCGAGTCTGTTACATGGGACTAGCACCAGTACTAGTTGTCTTTGGGGAGATCGCTCTCGAGTCCGTTACATGGGACTAGCACCAATACTAGTTGTCTCTCGAGTCCGTTACATGGGACTAGCACCAGTACTAGTTGTCTCTCGAGTCCGTTACATGGGACTAGCACCAGTACTAGTTGTCTTTCGAGTCCGTTACATGGGACTAGCACCAGTACTAGTTGTCTCTCGAGTCCGTTACATGGGACTAGCACCAGAACTAGTTGTCTCTCGAGTCCGTTACATGGGACTAGCACCAGTACTAGTTGTCTCTCGAGTCCGTTACATGGGACTAGCACCAGTACTAGTTGTCTTTCGAGTCCGTTACATGGGACTAGCACCAGTACTAGTTGTCTCTCAAGTCCGTTACATGGAACTAGCACCAGTACTAGTTGTCTTTGGAGAGATCGCTCTCGAGTCTGTTACATGGGACTAGCACCAGTACTAGTTGTCTTTGGAGAGATCGCTCTCAAGTCTGTTACATGGGACTAGCACCAGTACTAGTTGTCTTTGGGGAGATCGCTCTCGAGTCCGTTACATGGGACTAGCACCAATACTAGTTGTCTCTCGAGTCCGTTACATGGGACTAGCACCAGTACTAGTTGTCTCTCGAGTCCGTTACATGGGACTAGCACCAGTACTAGTTGTCTTTCGAGTCCGTTACATGGGACTAGCACCAGTACTAGTTGTCTCTCGAGTCCGTTACATGGGACTAGCACCAGAACTAGTTGTCTCTCGAGTCCGTTACATGGGACTAGCACCAGTACTAGTTGTCTCTCGAGTCCGTTACATGGGACTAGCACCAGTACTAGTTGTCTTTCGAGTCCGTTACATGGGACTAGCACCAGTACTAGTTGTCTCTCGAGTCCGTTACATGGGACTAGCACCAGTACTAGTTGTCTTTGGAGAGATCGCTCTCGAGTCTGTTACATGGGACTAGCACCAGTACTAGATGTCTTTGGAGAGATCGCTCTCGAGTCTGTAACATTGGACTAGCACCAGTACTAGTTGTCTTTGGGGAGATCGCTCTCGAGTCCGTTACATGGGACTAGCACCAATACTAGTTGTCTCTCGAGTCCGTTACATGGGACTAGCACCAGTACTAGTTGTCTCTCGAGTCCGTTACATGGGACTAGCACCAATACAAGTTGTCTCTCGAGTCCGTTACATGGGACTAGCACCAGTACTAGTTGTCTCTCGAGTCCGTTACATGGGACTAGCACAAGTACTAGTTGTCTCTCGAGTCCGTTACATGGGACTAGCACCAGTACTAGTTGTCTCTCGAGTCCGTTACATGGGACTAGCACCAGTACTAGTTGTCTCTCGAGTCCGTTACATGGGACTAGCACCAGTACTAGTTGTCTTTGGGGAGATCGCATGAACTCTCCTCTCGAGTCTTTGGGGAGATCGCTCTCGAGTCCGTTATATGGGACTAGCACCAGTACTAGTTGTCTTTGGGGAGATCGCTCTCGAAGTCCGTTACATGGGACTAGCACCGGTACTAGTTGTCTTTGGGGAGATCGCTCTCGAGTCCATGGGACTGGCACCAGTACTAGTTGTCTTTGGGGAGATCGCTCTCGAGTCTGTTACATGGGACTAGCACCAGTACTAGTTGTCTTTGGGGAGATCGCTCTCGAGTCCGTTACATGGGACTAGCACCAGTACTAGTTGTCTTTGGGGAGATTGCTCTCGAGTCCGTTACATGGGACTAGCACCAGTACTAGTTGTCTTTGGAGAGATCGCTCTCGAGTCCGTTACATGGGACTAGCACCAGTACTAGTTGTCTTTGGGGAGATCGCCTCGAGTCCGTTACATGGGCAATGCACCAGTACTAGTTGTCTTTGGGGAGATCGCATGAACGCTGACAGTGGCGTTCGAACTCGTGACCTCCCGAGCGCTATGCGGACAGGGCGACCCCATACAGATGTTATGCTACTAAAGCAGTAAAATGTGAAACCACATTTACATACCACAACTTACATAAAGCACATTAAAATATAATCATTAATCTTATTCACATGCCTAGCATGGGCACATTTATTTTAAATTAAAAGTGGGCTGCAAGTTTTGACACGTGATCTTGCGGATTAAAGTATTGAATTGCGGTACTCTGATATTTAAGGGACCGTCAACCACGAATGACGAAAAAAGAATTATTAGTTAATATTGATTAAAATATCACGACTGGTATAAAACATTACTTGAAAAAAGTATTTTTAAGTTTTCATATGTTCATTATATTCGGTAATAAATTTTACTAGGTACATTTACCAGGTAACTACCACTTAACTATAAATAACGCAAGTAGATTAATTAGCATCGTCACGTGGTAAACCCAGGAATGCAAATTGTGCATGCGTAGTGAATTGCATTTATTTTATATATAAAATGATCAATCTACTTGCGTTTTTTATAGTGTGTATATCGTTATGTCACCTCTTTTCGCGATGTACTCGATTTCACATCGAGAAATTTTATTTCCGAATATGAACTTTTTTCAAGTAATGTAATATGCCAGTCGTAATATCTTAATCAATATAAACTAATAATTGTAAAAAAATACAGTATTTTAGAATTTTCATTTTTCGTAATTCGTGGTTGACGGTCTCTTTAACAAAATCCGATATGAAGTGTTCGCATCCTTTCTTCTAGCCATTAGTAAGAAAGATGTTTTACAGTCGTTTAACAATATAAAGTTCAGTATTTTACATATAATTTAAGACTTGACATTTGATGTAAGAAAAAAACACAAAATAGATCATTTAAAAACGTTATAATTGCGAACGACGTATACTTGTATATTACATTCAAATATTCCTGATTACCAGCTTATATTTCATCATAAGGTAAACACATTTAAAGATATAGCCTTGTTGATAACGTTTCAGTACATCTGTTGTTCTGCAATACTTTTTCCAAGATGTACTATGAAATACATGTACAGGGTATATTTGAAAGATGTCACCATGAGTTTTGCAGTTTGCACAGGCGGCTACACGCACTACACCATCAGAAAAACTCTTTTACATCTCCTTGCCGAGATTGACATTTTCAAATATACGATATATTACAACTTCTACTTTTTACGCTATTTGTCCTCGTAATTAATTTCAACAAATATTTATGATCATGCACGCAAATAGGTTAAAAAAGTTATGTGTCAACTATTATTTCGTAATAAAGGAATTAAATCAAGTTGTGATTTATAATTATATTAAAAAAATATACAACGGCTTATGGTTTTTGACATCTTTTTGTCTGTTCATATGTATTAATATAGTATGCATTCAATAGAATACACCATCAGTTGTTTACAGGGCCTTCAAAACATCTACTGGTATATTGTATGTAGCTTCTTTTTTGTCGTAAAAGTATCTATACAAATATTTGAACTTCAACCAGTTCAATTTACATAGTTAAACATATCATTTCATATAAGTTTACATAATAGTTTGCTGGCCTTAATCAATTTGACAACTTTTCTTATGTTCCTTGCAACTACGCAACTCTTTCACCAGTCTACAACCGATTCAGAAGTTATCTATAAAATAAAAGCTATAGTACTCTTCGATATTTGATTGTTTGTAAGTAACTGTTCTTTAATATATATAGAGGTTATGATGTGGTCCGTTTGCATTAAGCTTACCTTTATTGGACTTTAAACAAGTTACATAGTGAATAAATCGAGTTTCAAAGCACTTAATAAATGTTTCCCGACAAAACATATAATTATCTACAGAAGTCGATGATTGAATACAACGCTTCGTTAATGAAAAGAAACTTTCTAATGTAAACAAAAGAAAAACAACCTTTATGTTTCGACGATTAAAAACCGACGCCTTAATAATGAATTATCAATATCTACCACGTGAATGCTCAACAACACAGGCATTGAATACCCATATTTAAAATAAACGTGTGTGTTCATAGCTATCAATTTTGTTTCGATTGGCTTTATTGACACGGTCCATAGCTAGCAATCGGCAATAATAGACATCGGAGATGACAAACACGTACCACATAATTTCAATTAAAACCCAACCTATGAATAGATACAAATGTTCGATGAAGAGAACTGCTCTATTGAAATTTGATACGAATGTATATTTGCAACAATGATACGAGAAGAAAGCTAAGAGTGTTAACTTCACTTAAGTGGAAAATTAACACATGTCTTACAAATATGACAGAAATGTAAACAGAAGCGCGTTTGAAACCTTTAAAGGGATAGTGATTGTCAAAAGGCAACGGCTCGCGTTTTAATTACTGATCATCTTTATACATATATACCTTTGCGGTTGATAAATAATCGAAGGCAATAAACATTCGAATGTGGCCTTTGTAATGCCGAAACATCTGGTTGTATGTTTAATTTAAAAAGTCACATCTGAAAGATGTATTATATTCATGGTATAAGTTATTGTGAATGCAGTATTAGTTAAATGCTGTTATTATGCTCAAAATAATATCCGGTGATAAAACGCTCGCCTAACTAAACAACTAACTGTTTTCGAAAGAACTCGGTATTCATTTGTTAACATATTCCGATCACATGGTTTATTAAAAGTGACTTTAAAGTGCTAGTCAGCTTACATACCTGTTTTAATTATATATTTTTTTACAATAATTAAACATACTTTTTAAAGTGCCTATTATTTTTACCATATATGTTTCATTCCTATTAAGAAAGGGTTTCATAGATTTTATAGTTTCAAGAAAATAGTTCCACTAAAACGAACAATAAAGAATGACCGCAAATAAATTTACAATAATCCAACAGCATCAAAGTAACATAAACTTCACAAATAAGCACACACATATCATCTTCTAAATTTTTTTGAAGTGACAAAAAAGAAAGGGAAGCAATTCAATACCTAACTTCAAGGTCGAACAATAATTTCAAAAGAAAAGTGTCAACAACTATGGGGACTCACAAAAGATCGCAAATGTAACAGTATATTCAATGCAAGAGATAAAAATTTGACTATTCGAGTAGGTAGGAAACATCATAATTGTACAAGTTTTATACATGAAAGTTTTTCGGGACTAATTGTATACATAATGTGACTAATAACAATATTTTGTCATTACTCAGTAAATGTGAGAGTAAATATTTTATGTTCGCTCTGTTTAAAGGTTATATATGTCGCGATGAACTTGTTTGACAAAATGTCATAAAGATGGCTGGGTATTTTGGTATCACCAATATTGATGTAGACATGTTAAGCCTTAATATGTTGGCATATATGGATAACTGCCTGTAATGGGATACTAGTGCTAGTAAGAAATACTATTTTATGAATATTTATTATCATAGTTTGTTGAAGAATATTCAACAGTTAGATCTTTTCAATACATAAGTTGCTACCAGTGATTATTGGAGGAAAACACCATCCTAATTGTATTCGTCTTTACGGAACATCGACCACTTTAGAACAACAATATGTTTTACATGAAATTAAATAATGTTTCATCAAACACAACTGTTGTTCTGAAAGCTATGTTGAAATTTAAATCGCCACAAGTATAGCTATGAAATATTATTTTTCAAAATCAATGCTCGTGGGACCTTTTATTGCTTGTGAATGAAATTTGTCTGTTGACCTTCATCGCTTAATCATACAAATTAACGGGGTAAGCTAAAGTTACGCGTCTTGTTTTCAAACGTTTTTTTAAGGGTTGATGTGTCAGATATATATTTTGATATATATTTCGAATTTATTTTAATCAAATAACCGTAAACATGCTTTAATGCGAATATTGTGATGTTCAACTGCTTTTTTTCTTGTACATACCTGAACTGGTGGGTATTTACATATTTATTTCATTAGGTTTATTATCATATGTTCTGTTTAAATAATAGTATGAAAATACAACGTATAAAACGAAAGGATGTCGTATTTTTCTACAATACTGGTACATATATTTTAAGTAAAATAAATATATTTATGACGCCATGTTGGTGAAACAATTAAGAGCAACTATGATTGAGTCAAAATATGCATTCGCTGTGTTTTTGATATTTGATACAAGTAAATATTGAACGCGTAATTAAGCAGTTAAAATGCAATATCATATTGTGTTATCTATAAAACAGGGTTAGGAAAAACAGGATGCATTACATAAAGACAACACAAGCATGAGTAATTTGATAGCTTGCGTCTATGCTCCTTATAAAGATAATATTACAATAACTTATTATGTTTAACAACAAAACTACTTTTTCACGAATGTAAGCTATATTGTAAAGCCTTTGATCAGAAATAGACTTATGATCATGCAGTCCAACTTTCTACAAGTACATTTACACTCGGCTCAAACAAATATGCTTCGTGTTGCGATATACGCTAGTTAACTGTAAGAAGTTACATTTTATTCGAGTTCACGTACTAACATGTCTTCATGGCACATTTTCAATAGAAAAGATGTGCGAATTGCTGTACTTCACATGGCGGGTAATCGTACGCGAACATGTTTTCGACGTAATTTTCACCATTTTTGTTAGAGAATACAAACTCATTGGTATCTGGAGAATATTGTGATGCAATCGGTGTTATATTTCATCGACAAAAAAACGAGACAACTGTTTCTTATAATCCCATTGCTTTTCGACCATATTTAATAAGTGACAACTTGGGGAGAATATGTGTATGCCATGATCTGGTTTTCTAAGATGATCTTAAGGCTTCTGAAACACTGCCTATGGTTACAATATGGAAAACGTTAATAGGAACTTGTGATAACAGCATGGGCGTTATTTTTGCGACCTGGAGTGAATCTCAGTTAGATTTGCAGTAAATTATTGTTAAGAACGCTTCAGTCCCTTGGCGATTGGTGGGAACATCAATTTTCGTTGTTTCTGACACATTTAATGTCACGGGTCGTAATATTACGGCTCAAATTTAATGCGGGTTCCCCGAAATTAAACATGTTATTTGAAGTCCGTTGAAATGCAAATGTTTGCGGATATTGTGCAGTCTAGTGCTTGGTAATTGATAGAGGTCCACAATAACTCACTAGTGGGCCAAAATAAGGTATACAGCTAACTTCCGACTCTTAAATAACAGTGAGTAACTTCGGCTATTAATTTCAGAAAATTATTCAAATGTTGACTTTTGAATGAAGTACACAAAGTACAAGATTAAACTCACGTCTAAGGACCCCGCAATGTTAAGGAATTGCTGCATGATTTATTAATTATCTCTACCTGCGGATGTGATTTTATGATTGCCTTATGTAGTTAAAATGCATTGATTTAATATGTTAAAAGCATACATATAAATCATACAATATTTGGCAAACTCTTTAGATAAATGAAAAGTGTTTCTCAGTGTTTTGTTCATAGAGTTCCATGTACAGGTAAAGTCAACAGTATGGTTTAATTAGACATTCAAATAGAAAAGGGAGCAAATCAGAAGTAAGGTGATAAGTATGTGAATAAATTACTAAAAAGTGTAAGCTACCTTATATGGAAGATTCCATTGCTGAAAATGCGCGCATCTCTATGCGCTCAAATGTAGTTTGAGTTTGAGTCAAGCAAAAAACTCTAGGGATGACGGAGACCGTTTAAAGTTTTAAATATTGCCTCTTTATTCTTACAAGCATAAAATATTCTATTATACAATAATAGCTCTAGATCTATTCCGCTCAGATATTGACTAATAAATGATTGATGTTTGGCGAACAGTTGCCCTGCTTTAAAATTGTCGATATCATAAAATAGTGCTTATATTCTATGAAATACTTAAACATTCGTTTTACTTACAATATCAGTAAAATTAGAAGTTCATGTAACAAAAAATGCTGTTTAATACTTAAATTAGTGAAATCAAAAAGTTATTTCTATGAAGTAATAATGTTTGTTTCTTACTGTTTGAAGGCTTTTTGAATTGACGAACAGAGTTATTTGTTGTTACCAACTGTTGCCAAAACTATGCGGAGAACCTTCATATATACCCTTCTGATTTTGCAGATCTGGCTGCAGCCAAAGATTTGGCTGCAACCAATCAGAATCCTGCAGCATATATGGAAGTAATGCGGCTACATGTAAGAATGAATATACTTCTAATTATTAGCAATCAAAAATCATCATAAATATCACTTCCTAATCACAGAAGGCAATTCGTTTGATGAATGGAAACAGTAAATAGCTTTAAATATGTATAACAATACAATATTAAATGCTGAAGCATGAAACTAAAGTAATTCTCACGCAGTCAGCGTCTCAAATAGTGCCCTGCAAACTATTATGTTTTAACAATTAATATGAATAAACAGTTTGCAAGTTATAAAAAAAATCATCTTTTTATACAAATAGAGGAGTGAATATTACAAGTAAAGCCTATTTGAAAGTCAAATGCATGCAATATCATTCCACCATATTTCTACGTATGACGTCTTCAATATACATTGCTGCACCGATTTTGACAGTGCAGGAATTACAAATATGTTGGATTATTCTCGCAACAAACAACATATAATGGACTAAACACAAGGTA
Organism: Dreissena polymorpha; assembly: GCF_020536995.1. Classification (NCBI taxonomy): domain Eukaryota; kingdom Metazoa; phylum Mollusca; class Bivalvia; order Myida; family Dreissenidae; genus Dreissena; species Dreissena polymorpha. Next base: position 112,022,130 of record NC_068359.1, on the reverse strand, counting down.
AATACAAATATATAAATATAATAGATCTTGGAGAACATTATCTTGCTAAATGCAGTGCACAGTATAGACAAAATACGAACAGCAAAAATAATGTGCACCGATATTCGGATGTGGGATGAATTCGGATGATAATTACATGTAATACGTGAAATTTACCTTTCACTATTATGTCAAAAGCGACTACGTGGTCTAATGCTAATGTTGATCCACTAAGGAGAGGAGGGTCGGAGATTCAAGTGTCGCACGGTGCTTCGTTCTGATTGTTCCGCTTCCATCAGTTTAATCCGGAGTTGATTCAGAGTTCAGATGTTCAAATGTTAAATGTCTTATACGTCAAAACTGGCGGCCAATTTAATCGTGATGTTTGCAACGGCAATAAACAAAACTTTCTTTCAAAACAATACAGATCCCAGTCAAAACATTCGTGTTCTCTATAATATAGACACAACACAGTATCAGGCATCAAACTGTACAGATATTTAATCAAATAGAAGCAATCTTTAAAATAAGAGACGCAAACAATTAATATTCTTATTATTCAAAATACAGTTCGTTCGTTGAAATTAACCGGAATAAATGCCATGCAATGTATGACAAAATCAGCATCGGAGCTGATTGGTTACGGTCTGGAAACGAAATAGCAATTTTCATTACTCCGTACAATAAGAGTGTTAATGTTTCATGTAAGGTCTTTGTTAAGGCTTGATATGATCACAGAACAAAGGCACAGGTATACGTCATGGTGATAAATCATAATTGCGAGCCGCCTAGGATTGTCTTTTATTGTGATCTTAGCTTTCATATAATTATACATGTATACAGCTAGTAGGGCAATACATACATTCAATTTCAGGTACAAATGTTCAGCTGGAATAGATATACATGTGACATATTGACATTATTAATGAATTAATTAATTAGAAAATGTATTTCATAAACATTTGTCAGCTTAAACCCTTAAATTATTTTTATTCCAAGAAGTATAAGACATATTTAATAAATAATCGTCTATTTTAAGACTAACAGAAATAAAATCCAATCAACAGCTTAATATCGTTTCGATTGATCAAATTAATAATAGTTGGTATAATCAATTCACGTGTTCGGTTGCAGTCCCCATATAATTGAAATCCATTAACTCATTAGTAAAATGTACGTTCTAAATGGCGGCAAACAGCGGAACGACATCGACGACCATCTCAAACATTTAAACGCGTTCGCGATGATGAACTTAATAGAAAGTTAATCAGACACGTGTACTTAGGAGCCTATATAATGTATAATTGCAATTAATCTAGCAATATATCACCACATAGAAGCGAACTCGGAAATATTTGTCATCATAATGTACTGCAAAGAATGGAGCATTGTAATCAAAAGCAAGATGTAGAAAACAAATACGATATTGTGACCAATAGGGCACGCGATAAAATGTCGAGATTCGTTGATTGGCTGTTAAAGCAGAAAGTCTTCCTTATATTTGATACATAAAGTAATTTGTCAAATCGGAAGCAAAATTATGCTTTTGCAGCAACACATTTCCAATGTACGATATTTTTGTCTTGAAAGGTACATCGGCGCTGAGATATATCAGAATGAAAAATTATATGAGTTTCTTGGATACTTTTATATTAACAATATGTGACAATTTCGAATACAATTTCTCAATTTTATTGACGGCATGACTTTTAATTGAATAAATTTAAAAAACGTACAATATATACTACTACAAAACTCCGCAAGTGCTTTGAACAATTGTCACAGAAAATTCAAACGTAAAACGCACATGATAAAATTATGAATACAACTTGTAGATATCTAAATACTGGCTTAATTTGTTAACGTTGCGCAAGCTATGCCAGTTAAAGACTAATGGCACGATAAACGAAATCAGTTAAATTAACATTATTACCGAGTCTGCTGATGCAATTAGCGCATACAAACTATGAAAACGTCGTCAACTAATATCTACTCTCGTGGAATTTCTGGTTTCAAAGCTCACAGTAATTATCAAGGCGTTAAAATGCCATTAGCTTTAACCTCTCCATTTCGCTTAGAAATTAGTTCTTACTGGAGTCTTACTGGAAGACACCGATTTCGAGTGGTTGATTCCATATAACGAAATAACGTTAATATTTCTGATATGAAATGTAAATGTAAATGTTTATCCTGTCAACAGCGCTTTAATTTTTGCTTGCTCAGATCAACTAGAGACACACGTTTCTCTGACTTTCAATAAACTAAACATCACACTAAATAAGCTTAAATGTTTTGCGACCTTCGCTCAGTCCACTGCAATACCGCAAATATATCATAACTTAATTATTTGTGATAGTTTGTTCAACGGTTTCTCTAAAACAATAATGGATGTTTTATTTCGTGTCTATAAAGCGAGTGTTCAAACTATGAGAAGTATGAGTAGCTATAATGGCGTCACTGTGTATATCCTCAGAGACTTCGGGATAAAGTTTGTTTAAATAAATCTAAACACTGCAACGAATTAGCTCTGTAAAACATAATTTATATTGCAAAGGGAGAAGGGGAGATGAGTATAATTTATTAGTATCAATTAGCTAATGGCGACAGCAAAATAAAAACTTGTCCACAATTAACCACAGCAAGCATTTATTTTCTCGATTTGATGTATGGCATCTCAAAAGACAGCAACGCTATCGGGTCGCATTTTTAACCCACCGATTGTCCTGTCAAGACAAACCTGCTTACGGATTTTTTAATTCATCTTCAAGTAGGCAGACCATGTGGTTACGTGTTCCCCAATTATGCAAAATACGCACTGTGAGAAATTTGAACAAATAAAATTGTTTATTGGTTTTATTGAAAATAATTTTATGCAAATACTTTGACTATGTACAGCGTTTTTTTTATTGCTTGCATTTTTGTTACATTGTTAATGATCATGGACATCGCAAAGTACTTCTTTGGTCAGTATCTGTGGTAGGGAATATCGGAAAAAATAATGGTTATTCCAATACCGATTGCTGTCAAAATACCATATTGTGGATCAACTCCCTAAGTTTGTCTGAATGTGTTATATGTTAGTGTATTTATCTTCTCTGTCAACCATCGGTAAAAGTCGTGTTTCTGTGAGTGGTTTGCAACATGGTGGACAACCCTTGTGAAACTATTTGCAAAAAATCTATAAAATTAGCCATGAATTGTATTTCGCTAGTTATCTGTTAATACGCTGGTATGTAACAAAGTCAATACAAAAACAATAAATACAAACAGAAAACATGCACAATATTAAAAGCAAATAAAAAATCGAAGGCACAAACCTGTGTTCGCTTTAGATTTCGACGTACCTGCAGGACGAAAATGGAAGCCTTTGGGACTCTCATAATTAAAGCTATTTCAATTACTGAATGGAACTTGATTGGGGTGAAAATAAAACATATTGCTAGCAATCAGCCGAGATAACATTTCAACGTTTTAATTACAACATTTCAAAAGACACACTCTCTTTTCTATTGCAAAATGAAACGGCCTTTTCAACCGATTGACTTGTCCTGGCATTACAAGCATTGACTATTCCATTAAATGTATTCACAACCATTTTGGGCTCAATTATATTTCCAGTTCACAAGGATCGTGGTCTCCAGAGAGAAAAACTCCTTTAAAACGATTGGATGTATTGTGAATCTGAGGCTGGCGAAGTAATGCGTTAAATTACTCAGAACCTGTGCTATTTTATTCATGGAAAATATCTTTCAACGAGTATTAAAATATTTCTTGTAAACATGGTGGAAACATTTGCATGTTTAAGATGTGTAGTAAGTTGGAATCATTCTTTATTTTTGACAAAATTCTTACGTCACAACGTTAAATGCCATATTGATTTTTGAACACACTTACTTCCGTTTTTGTCGTTTTAGATAAAAATATGTTTTATTCTACAGTTATTATTGTTTTAACATTAAACATTTTCACAGCAGATTTTTCATTTGCAGATCATGCGTTAATACAAACATTCTGAATAAATGTATTTGTTATTTTCTGGTTAAATATCTGTACTTGAAATCGCAATATTACTTATGCAACGATACCAATACCACAAAGAAACATCCCATGTCATGCTTAAGAAGCTTGCTTTTTGTTGACAAAATGTTCTTTAGTCCAAACCATTTATCGTTATATTTGAGTTTTCACAAAATCAATCCAAAACTGAAGTTGAATTAAAAGAAAAGTGTTTCTCACAAGAGATTTTCCCGTAGTTTTAATGACAACAAATTGTTTTATTTATATGATAAGTTACTAAAGAGATTTCTCAGATGATACACAACTTAAGTATGTCTGCTTATACGTCTGCCACGTCCATTTCAACTACATCTTTCATTTGTATAATTGAAACATGTCCATGCCTCATTCAGATATGAATTCTGGTACTAGAACCAAAACAGGAACAGTCACAATCAAAATCATAAGTTGAACGTCTTCACAACACTTTTCCAGAAGCGTGGCTGGTAGAGCGCCGAGCTACATATCCGAGGATTGTAGGTTCGATCTCCGGCCGTCAACCCTTGTGTGGGGATAAGTCATGTAATCCTTTTTCAGTCATTCTCCCCTGACTCTGATTCAAGAAGAGCAGGTTTCAGTAGGTGCTCTTTATGCTGGTATATCAGACAACTCAGCAAGCGTTAGGTGGTTAACTGGCCGCCTTGATGGGACTGAAATTTTGTATTAAACGGGGGAAAATCTAAATAAACGAATAAACTTAACTTCTTCGGCAACAAACGGCATTATACTTAATGATTAACAATAGCCCTATATACAAATTTAACTTAATAAGACTTCTACTACTACTTATATGGATATTACTTAATAACTGTTATAACAGGGAAAACGATTGTGAAATGTTAATGCCTACCGAGTCACAAAGGATGGTTTACTGCTTCTTAAGACGTTTAATTCTACAAGCTGTCCCATGAGCAATACATTTGATTGTAACATGGAGGAAGCAATTGAAAAAGCTTTTATTATTGGCAATCAAAAATAATAATCGTGTGAACCATCAACATGAAATACTCGCTTTCAAACTACAAACAAGACAATGAGCAAGGAATCGGTAAAACCAGAGCGAAACGCTCAATATTGTTTTCAATATTGCAACGAGCACAGATAAAAACCAACAGACGTCTGGATTTCATACAACGCTATAGACCAAACATTGCATTTGTAAATCTACCTCGAAAGAATATAATAAATATATACATGTCAATCATACTACCTATGATTGTCACTATTTCCTCATTTTTTCATAAGTGCTATATCACACACATTACAAAACCAATATATGAACAAATATACGTATTAACATTCACAAAAAACAATTATTAAATAAATTTACAAATGCACAGTTAAATAATGTTGTAAACGGCAAACCACAAACTTCAGACTACCTCTGTGTCTACCGTAAAGGTAGCTCAAATAATATTTCTCTAACAAAAGTAAAATATTACAGGTTTGTTAAGGAAAATAATTGAACTTCTCGACCATCTAGACAAACTGTTTTGAAATTGCCGATCTGAAATGTTTCTTCATTGGCGTATTCTTATGTTTAAAACATTAAGTATAAGGATCATGTACATGTACCTCGAAAATATAACTGTTTATGCACATACATCAACAAAAGGTAGAAATGTAAATGTTGTCAACATCATTTCTTTTTTAAATTTCGTATAATATTAGTGTGTTATCCTCTATTGGTGAATGGTCTGTGTACTGCGTCATACATGTTTGTGTGTTCCATGAAACGCCATCCATGTTTTTAATCATACAACACGGTCATGTCGTTCCGACGACAGTTATTTATGAATTCTTATCTACGAAGGCCCGTTACAACGGCGAATAATGCCAAATAAAATGTATAACTATGTAGATGTCCCGATAACACATTGTGATATTTAAAGCTTAAACGATATTTTTACAAATTTAGTATTGTTTTAGAGAACTTAATTTTTAACAGTAAGTGAAATAATAAAAATACGAAATAACGTTGACGTTTTAATGTTATTGACTAAGAAGGAAACGACCTGTTTTTCATTATGCCTTATCAATAATAATTATTACAAAAATGAATATATAAAAATTGCTATGTGGACATGTAATTATTGTTAATGTCTTTTAGCAAAAGACATTGAACAAACCCTCTGGATAACACAACACAAGCGAATATCGCTCTAACTGAGCGTAAAAATAGACTTTCTTCGCCCATATGAATCTCCACGAGTACACAGTAATTAACCAAATTTGCCTCAAGTGTCTGTGTAAAACGAATCTGAAAGATAAAAAATGACAAACAAACAGCTATAGTTCCGCGCGTTCACTTTACTCATACAAACCACATACAATAGTTCACGAAACTGGGCGACGGTAATCCTATGAAATCTTCAGACCTTATTTCCATTGATTGAGAGATTGCCTCATACAAATCCATTCATCAAATCGTCAAATCAAAGTTTAAAAGTCGTTATTGTCTTTACCATATACATAGTTTTTTGAGTTTTTTATTAAATAGACGCTACGTCACAGTGACCTGCAAACTATTTCACCTAATAAGAATCCGCCAATATATCAGAACTATGTAACTCAAGTAAGATTACAAACAGTGAAAATAGTATAAGCACACGCTAGTAAATATCCTAGTAATTATATCCCAAAACATCCCCTCACTGATGGATACAGAGCTTCAATAGCATTGTGATAAATCTGGTATAAGGAACTTATTTTTCAATACAACATTGTAATCGATTTAAAAAAGCATATTTAAACAAGCAAAATAACATTCCTGAATAAAAAAATGTAAAATATATGTTCGTGTATAAAGAATCCTCAATCGAAATATGTTAACATGACAAGAAAATGAACAAAAGGTGTAATAGACTACAAAATGTTTTTTCTTGTATAATTTGTTGTTGTTTTTTTACTGTTGCCCATAAATAATCGCGAACCATCCATTACAGACACACACTACTTAATGTCGTTAAAAATTTGTGATAATTACTTTCATTACATAATTCCAGTTTTGATTATGAACGATGACAGTATGCTATTCATGATCCATCAGTTGCTTTATAATTGCTAGACGAATACGACTTTAGTAGGGTATCTAAAACATTCACATGTTGCTTAAATTGTACCATTCAAGCAATTAATTGAATGTGTTCACGTGTATACTGTGATGGGTAACCTAACGACAACACATGAAACAAAATTGCAATCGTAAGTAATGGTTATTCATATGAGAAATGCGTTTGTATTATCGTTAATGTTAATTATTCATTAATATCGTTAAAAACTATGATTGGTCTATTGCACACAACTTAAGAGAATTACCATACTCCAGAAACCTTATCAGGTAATATTTTGTGTGACAACCCGCTAGCTATTTAAGCCAAAATTCACATAGCTAAGGATTATGTATCAGTTTTTTTCCACTGTTACAGTTATTAACACAACACATTAGCAACCGTTTTTCACATTTAACAGAAACATGTTTATCAATTTAAATTCAGGTTTTATTGACGTACCGGTCTGCCCTTACATTATGTTATCTACAGAACGATTTATCATTTTACTATAAATTACATCCCGTATTCTTTGTAAAATTATAATAGTAACAACAGCTTCTATTTTTGTTCATGATATCAATATACCAAACTTGTGCGGTACAAAAGTAGATACAAACCTTCATAATTGAATAACGCACAAAAAGTTCGTTACCTTTCTTACAAAATAACCCTCTCGAGTTTGCTGCAAATTAATGCCACAACGATACATGTTTGCTTATGATTAAAATGCATTTTTGATGTTATATCAATATCACACGATCCGATCTTGGCATTAATAATTCATATTTAAAATGAGATTAATTTCTCGAACGCAATAACGTTTTGTATTTGTAAATTATAACGTGTTAGATATGGACATCGTGATTGGTATTTGTCTGTTTTGTAAGAAAACTATCGTCAAGTGTTCAAAAACCAAGATCTCTGACTGTTAGATATATTAAGCAATAAAATAATGCGCTAATTGTTAATCACAGAGATCGGAATAATGTAATATGAACGAATCCAGAGAGTATATTGTTTCATTCATTATTTTCAGTCAAGTTTTTGCTTCGGGGTTATAATATATTTCACAGGGCAGGTGCTCCGAATTCGTTTGTTGATTAGGGGTCATTTGTTTGTTGACTCTTGTCTAGTTAATGGACACATACATGATCATGTTCGTTCGATCAGTCATTCGTCTATTGATATCCAAACTCGAGTTATCTCAGCCGTTTACGTCGGAACTGACCTTTATTATTTTATATTTCTCTGATTGATATCAAATCTTTGTTTACATTATTCCGCTTTAATAGTCTTTTTTGTATTTAGTTATATTTGTAAAGGTTTAAGGCGGTTTATTAATTAAATTTTATTGAGATATAAACACATTACAAATTGCGTTTAGATATTAAACGCTTTCAAAACGCCTGAACGCATTTTGAATCTAAACGTTTCGTACTCTACATTTAAAATATTGTTTAAGAACAGAATATACATTAAATACACACTCTACTGTTTATAGTATTACAAATGTATTATACAAACTATATCAATATGATTATTTCATAAAAAAACACAATTAAAATCTCATTCATAGATCATTAGTAACGGCAAAATAACGATTTTTATTTATACTCGTTGTCTATTAGCTACAAAACAAGATTAAAAACAACAATTCAAAAAATGTAATTATTTACAATAATTTAAAATTATACTTGTACCATACTTATGTATTACCTTGCAGCACAGCATTTTTACGAATAGTGAGCTCGGGTATGAACTTGTTGAACTTCAACATTTCAATGTGTTTGTATTGAATAACTCAGCGAGTTTAAATATGTTAGGTCAACACTATTATACGTTTTATTGATGTATTTTTTCTAATGTGAACAACTTAAAAACATTTCATCTTCCTCTTCATTGCTGTCACATAATTGGTAAAGCAGCAAGTTTCTATATAATACATCATATCAACCAGTCTGAAATTTTAAATTATATGCACAAATACGTAATTTCGTAATCGCTGTTCTTTAATTACTTGATACAATCTAAATATAATCCAAAGGAAAACGTTGTTTTATTGCTATGAATACAATAAGTACCCTATTTCCATTAACAAGTCGTTTCAACTTTGTATAAGTATTGGTCTATAACTGTTAAAAGAAACACATTTATTTGTGAGTTATTTAACATTATTATCTCGTTTACACTTTGCATAAGTATTCACCGGTAACTTTTTGAACAAAAGAAAAAAACATTTAGTAGTGAGTTATTAAATAAACCCCACACAATTAATCCGATATTAAGATAGTAAATCCATTGTCTGTTTGGACCAGTTAAACTTATTATTATTTAAGTAAAATAAACCAAATCTCAGTATGAAGCGTAATATTATAATGTGACTTTTGTTACTTTAAACCAATTAACATATCTGTTGACATATAATGGGTATCTACGAAGTTTGACGTTAACGGCTACATTAGACTAAAGTTGATTTTCTTAAACCAAGAACAGATTTGTAGAATTGAAATAGCACTTAATTTAACTCACTACAAGTGAGTAAGTGATGAAAAATATTATATAACATTTGGATCTTTAACTTGTTGCAAACATTTATGATGGAATATAATCTACTATACTCTGATACAAATTTCTCATGGTGATACTATAATTTAAAAGCACAACACATTGGGGTAACGCTGTTAGTGAGTGATATTAACACTTACGTCTATGTTAACATTTGATTTAACTACCATTAGCACATAAGATTGAAGCACTGATATTAGATGTAACTGATGGAATGCGCGTAGCTTAAAGCGCGATATGTGTTTAATTATCTTATAATCGGATTGTCAAAACAGATGCAAATATATTATAAATATCATACTTAAGAATCCTATTTATAAAGGCGACTTAATAATGTCATTTGTATTATACGTTTATATCATATAGTTATATAAATACATCATTGGTAAGTGACCGGGGTTTGCAGTGCTTACAAGAGCTCTTCGTAATTACTGAGGATAAAAACACTGCGTCTGCAAGTAATACTGCCTTTAATACTCATAATATTTATAATTATAATACGTATGTCTTAAACTGAATTATTTGTTCTTTCACGATGGCGCTAACTGCAGAATGTCTTCAATACTTATAATTACATATGTATGTATAATTAGCTTCACATCACACGCGCGAAATACCATGTATTGTATTTAGCCATTCATAATAATTCTCATTTAAGAGCATGTATTGTTCGTATTATTGTTTATGTATTATGTTGATATATTAATATTGATTAATACAGAACGAGGGCAATGTTTATTAGCCAAAAACTGCAATATGTATGCCAAATATTGTATTATGGACACGGGGTTTAAATGTTTTTCGATGTAATTGGTATACAAACTGAAAATAGAAATAGAAATGTATGCGATCAATTTCACGGACTAACATTATTATTACTCTTACGTTCGGTGCAGGATATAATGCATGACCAAGATGCACACAATTCCTATAAATTACCACTTTGTGCAAGTGTTGATTCGAGCGGAATGTTTGTAGGGCGCATGGCTGTCTTCTAATATCAGGCATGTATTTTTAGTATCCCAGTTATGGATTTTTCACGGGAAAATATGATATCTGATGATATCTGATGATATCTGATGTTATCTCATTAACGTCTGAGATGTGAACCTTAATTGTTTATTGTATCTGGACGTATTGTGCAAGGCTATGGTTCCGACGCGATTTTGTCTCAAAATCTGTTTTATCAACCGATCAAACAATCAAACCGTAAATGTGTGTGATGATCATAATACAAGTGAAGAATCAGAAGCTGTTGGATACAAGCATGACGTGTATAGCTTTTTTAGACGTGTCGTGTTAATCCTATGGCATCTGATCTATATAAAGTTCAACACCGCGTATGTTTAAATCAGTAATACACCAGGCAAAACGTATTGCACCTAATAGATTAGATAAATATAGTGCTGAAATGTTTGTGTTACATATTTAGAACAAATAACGATAAATATGGTATTTAAAAACACACACAGTAGTAGTGACACATTTCTTTTCATTGGATAAGTATCGTTGAATAAGATTGTCCGTGTGCCGTAAACGTGTCAGTGTGTTAGTACTTACGAAACAATTCCTTTCAGCGGTGTCTAAAATTGTTTTAGAAAAAAAGCAATATTCTTTATAGGTTCCATGCTCGAAGAAATTTAATTAAACGCTATGACCAGTTATGGCGTTATCGAAAACAAATAGTTTTTTTCTGGTGAGCGTGATTTACATGAATGAAATGAAAACCTCATCATTTTGCGAATTCAAATGCAAAATGTCTTGGTGAATTTAATCAATGAGGACTGTCGATTGACGTAAGCATCTTAAGGTGAATTTAAAGTTCCACATTTGTTCAATTTTAGTTTCCCGTTTTCTAAGTTTAGATTCACTTGAAGGTAACATTACATAACATTCAATGTGATTTTAATTAATATCGACGTTCTTTAGTGTGACAGTGCATATTGACAATCCGAAATCACATTGTTGACTTTTGACAAGGACGACGATGTACGTTTAAGGTTAGCAAATCACATTGTGACCCTAAAGAAAGTCATTATTTGTTTCATTACACAAAACAAACTAAACAGTTTATTATTAATCTAACACAAGAACTGTCTAAAAATGTTGCGTTTATGATTCAAGTGTTAAACATGCTTCTACTATGCATATTCATAAAGCACAACTGAAGTATACGTTTTGAGCTCCTGTTTTGACAAAATTTAAAAGTGCGCGACCCATTTTATTTCACAAATTGAGACACCAAAGTTCTTTTCAGGAGAATCTATAATGGTATATAGACATTGACTTTCCCCTTTTGTTTTTGAAATCCGTTTCATGTAATGCTGCACAAAGGACCTATGGCTTAAAGTGTAATATTTGACCATCCATTATGACTTTGATTTAGAAGTGCATGCGCAGCGAAACACCGCCTCACGTGATTTACATTTATTTCACATCCTATTAATGATTGGCAAAGCCATTGTCCGAACAAGAATCCGAACATATGTAGGTAGGTTCCCACGTACAGGGTTACTTCTGTATGCCATCCTCCACTATGGCTTGAATAGAATAAGTTAATTAAGCACGTTAACCCGGTCAAAATTTTGAGACTGAGGCCGGCTGAAAAAAACACGATCATTTATTAACTTTAAATCAAAAGAAAAAGCAAAACGTATCAAATAAATTCTACGCAACTGAACTGAGAAAAATTTCATATAAAATCTTAGCCTGCAATAAAATATAACTGAAGCAGTAATCTCTCAACAATTGTATAAATTACATTACATTATTGTGATTACTATGATATGATCAGCAATAAGCGAAGTGGTATAATATTGCTTGACAAAGCTTACTATTAAATGGTATTGGTCTTTGAATGGCATGTAATGCTATGCAAGTTAGTCATTGAACATAACCATGTCGATGTGGCATTGTGTAATGCACTTTAATGAAGAAAAAGAATTCGTTTGGTTAATGGCATGCGTGAATCAGGCACGAAGTAATAATCTTACAACATTTTTAACAAGTAGTTGGTCGCTTATCTGAGACAGGCTTTATATCGTATAACTGAAAAAGTGTATGTAATTTACAACCCACTATAAGGGGTATATTTGATATGTATGTACGAATGTTTTTCACGAGTATTACGCATTGACAGGATTGTCCAAATGATATATACATGTACATTATATTGTATTTGTTATTCCTGTAATAAAGTGTTGTATAGTTAATTATATTGCGATATATATACTCGAATTTATTGTACCATGCGTAATTTGATGTCGCTTTCTACTGATGCTTCAATTTAATGGTTTTATTTTTGAACAAATATACGATCATATATATCTGCTATAACTTCTTACAGAGCAAGATGGATAAGTCACAAAATCATGTTGATACAACACAATCTTGTTTTATTTCTATCGTTGATTGATATGCACATCTTTCCAGCACAACTCGGTGAGCCAATCATGTACTAATAAATTCCCATTAACGGATTTGAGGCGGCATTAATCTGAATCGAGGATCTTTAGTGGCAGATGACATTATGATAGATGCAAACCGACAAAGCTCAATCTCTTTACGCTAGCGTTTAGGTAGAGCATTTTTGATTGGTAACGCACGGCGTTATATGAGATGTGGCTGACGCTTAAGGGTCGTGTTTTGTTGGGTATCATCATGGCAAACGTGCTTAATTGATTGCTGTTATTTTAGTTTATAATATTTGTTATTATGTTCTCCAAAACAAGTTTATACAGGTGTATAAGAAATGTGTTTCAGAAGTTTTTACTTAAAGTTATATAACAAGAAGTAAATTATTAAATAGTGTTTTTTCCACACGTATGGTAGTAGATTTCTATAGTAAATAACAATATATCACAATTTCGAAATCTTTGAAGACATTTACTCATTTTCAGCAACTGTGGTCTCTAATAATTGCATCATTTTCTTATGCTCTTTGCAATTCAAATAGACATTGGTCAGACTTTGCTTAGAAGCCTGACCTTCTATATTGCTACGTGATTGTGGCATTTGATTGACATGTTATCTCTTTGAAAGATTTGTTGAATAATTGTTGACTTTTAGCATTTAAAATAAAATTAGTACAATACGCCCGATATCCTGTTTTGAATCCTTAAGGCTGATATTTTTTTTTAAAGTTTAGACTTAAGGCTCAACACCTGTACTGGTATATTTGAAATTGTATTATCAAGTGATTGATAGTGCCGTTTAGCACTGTCACAAATCAACGCATAGCAAAAGAAGTTTTCTACTCATTGAAATAATGTTTGTAAAGAAAGTTGAATAATTCACACTGCACGGACTGCACGCTAGAGTCTAAGCCATTTCGTTGAACCGTTTACAATGAAATGATATTCACGTGTGGTGTTCTTTGATAATGACCTTTTCATGAGAAACATTTGTTTGCTAGTTGGTATTATTGATATTGGACCCACAAGGATGTCTATCCAATCTGTCTTCATTATGATCAGAAACCATATATTTGTTTATAAGTGGCACTCAAATAGTGTGACACGGCGTCAGTGTATTGCAAAAGCACAACACGCTGGCATTTTACATTCGCGGTAGGTTTTAAATTAAATTGTATCTTCCCAAATAGTTTTGAGACGCAATTACCTCCCCTTTGTCTATGAATTCGATGCTTATGAATAGGTATTCTGGTCATCATACACAATTTTAGTGCAAGACAAATGTCACATAAGCGATGCCTTTAACGCAAATAGGCGCTGTAACTGTATGTTCGGCAATTCTACCGACAAGAAAACGTTTCTGAACGTGTATGTAGTGATACTGAGCATTAAAGCAACTTACACGAACCTTGGTGGTTAATTAAGGTCGAGTTGATCATATTTTTGTGTTGAAGTCCCTGGATATCAGATATATAATGTACGAAGTTTATTTGTTATTGCTCAATTTGTTTTAAAATTATTGAAAGCACATTATACTACAATAATTATTCTTTATTAATTGTAAAACAAAAATTGATTTTCATTAGTTATGGCGACAAACAATTCTACAATATGCATTCGGTGTTTAGGGACACCATTAATCATTATGTATTATGTCAGAATTAGTTCTTCTTGAATGCTCTGAGCTTTCATGATTACATACGTACAGCTCATAGTTCTTCTTGATAAGGCCTAGTTCAATGTAAAACAATAATGTCTCACATATGTCCATAAAATCGAGTTCAATCAACCTAATTCATCGTAACAAACACAATGAATGTTACCATCGACACCCGTTTGCGTGTATTTAGTTGAAAAATGCTCAAAACATAAACTTGATAACAAAATGTTTATGGCGGAAGTTGTGAATTGTCGATTAGTGCAAAGCGAAAGAAAAGGTTACACTGCACAAATTGTTTTCACCGTAGTATCTGACGATCTGGTCTTATGGTAGCAGTTGAAATTGTATTGCGTATAACAGTGTAGTTTGAATTAGGACACATTCTTATCATTATTCTCGCTGCGATCGGATAAGTGGTAGAGTCCGTGCTTTTAGATACGGCATTGTAGAAACAGTTATTGCGCTGCATACTAATTGAACTGAAAATCCGGAAAAAAACTGGATGTAGTGTCGGGTGTTCTTACATGCCTATAGATGAGTCTGTAGTATGGAATACTTGATAAATATTTTATTTTTTCATGCTATACAATTTAGTATTTAATTAATTAACGGAATGAAATAAATATTAGCATAAACGTATATAGATGTATGTCTACTTATGTACATATTGTAAAGCTTGATACTGTGTGTGATTATGAAATACATATTAAAATAAAAGTGCATAGATGTATGTCTCCTAGTGTACATATTGTAAAGCATTGAGAATGTGTGTAAATATTGAAATACATATTGAAATATAAAAAAAGCATATAGAACCCGTCCCTTGCAGTTGTCTATCCGTATGGTTGTTCGTTAGTGGGAGACAGTGGACTGAGAGAGACGTTAAGAGTGTTGAGTGCTTGAGGCTGTCTGTATTAAATACTTTGTTGACTAAAGAGATGGGTGAACGTGTGTTATGCGTAGGGAAGGTTGCGTTTTAAAGAATTGTTCTGTATGTGAGTGTGATCTTTGTCAGTGTTGTTCGAGGTGCTGTGCAAAATGCGGATGTGTTGGTGTTGGTTAAACAGACAAGATTAACAAGCGAATAATATATTTTATATATATACTGGCATTTCCCCAGGAATTTGGTCAGGCACTGCGGCAGGCGGTTGGTGTCGAATTCTTTATATACTTTCTAAATGTTATAAATCAAAATCCACACTACTTTGGAGCTACCAAATCACAACATTTCTTTTTATATTTATGTATTTGTCCTCAGTTCATTTCATTCAAGTCATATTTATAATATTAAATAACAACCAAAATAAACAGAAAGCAAAAAAGTATTGAAAAACATTCTGTGACCCATGGAAAATCTTGCTTCCAACTACTGGTCGTTTATTAGATTGTATTCTGTCATGCACAAAGACTAAAGAAAAATGTGTTGCAGGTATATAGCGAATTTCGTAAATATGAAAAAAACTATATATCTATTGGATCTGAATATATTAAATATTGGTACTGTTAAGTTATAGTCGCCGTTAAGAAAATAATGTGAACAAATTTTAAATGGTCGGGAGCAATCAAATAAGACGTTTGATTCCAATTAATTGTATTTATAACTTAAATTACGCACAATCGCAACACACATCAGTTACGGTTTATTTTTGAAGCAAGTTCTTTATACTTTTTTATTTTCTGCAATAGTCGTAAACAATTAAAATATTTAAAAGATCGCTGTGGCGTAGTGGATATCGGGAGGTCACGGGTTCGAACCCACTGGTAGCGTTCCTTTGATCTCACCCAAAAGACACCAAGTACTGGTTCTAGTCCCAGGAAACGGACTCGATAGCGTTTATATAAGCCTACGGCTTTCGATGCAATCGAGCTACAATAAATAGGTTTAAACTAATTAAAATAAAACAAACAAAAAATTTGAGCATATCTTTAATTGCTCTTACTCCACATGTACCGGTAATAATAGATCATTATGGGCCATTATTAGGGGACAAACACCATAATTGATCCCCATGAACGACCCGTAAATCGTTCATCATGTTATCTAAGCCCCTTATGCTTACACCGCTGATAAGAGCGTGCATGTTTTGATTGAATATTGGCCGAATGCAGACAGCAAGCGCTTGTAAGAATTTCAAGTGCACGCATTTTAGCCCGCTGGGCTAAAATCGCCTGGGGAAATCATAATTCTTATAATCCATGCATTACACTTTTGTTATTTTCCATATTGTATATGGCTAAAAGCAATTGTATGCTTTAGAGCTAATACATGTTGCTGCTGTAGATGTTGTATTATAATTCCCTTACGGCAGATCTAAGGGTCGTCGTTCCTTTTGTTTCTTCCAAAAGTCTGTTGTCTGACCGCTATTCATATACAATTAACATAAGTATTAATTAAAATGTGAACAAATTATATATAAAATTTCTGTCCATTTAAAACAAATATTTAATATTTGAAAATAAGTTTCTAAAAAACATAAATTGTATGTTCGGAGAAAAGCATAGGTAAACCGTTTATTGGTACATGTTGTTGTAAACACACCGCGTGCGTTCCTTTAATTTTTCTTTTGGTTAATAAAAACGGTTCCATATGCAAACTAGTTGACATTTACATTTACGGTTGACGTATTTGAAACTTTGATTAAAATCTTTCTTCTGCGAGCACACCATATCATGTAAGTTATCTTAATTTGCTCATTATAGATTTATTGACGATCTATTTGTATTTATTCATGCCAGAAAATAGTTTATGTTGCTAACTTTACCAATAAATCAGCGCCCGGAATCCAGGCGATAAAATTTCTATGGTAAATCGTGAAACCAGTTGCAACCCCAGGACCAGGAGGGTCGATAGCTGGGAGTTGGATTATTGCTACTAAGGTCAGAATATACATATATCCCTCTATTTACCCTTATAACAATAACTAAATGTACAAATACAAGTTTGTACAACTTGTATAAGTCAATATAGCTTGAATGAGAAAATGCAATGCAAAAAAATGTCCCTGATTTTGACAGAATTATACTGAAGTACAAAATATTGTCAAGGCGGTCTTCTTTTGCCTCCGAAGGTGGGCATAAATTATAATGATTGCATTTCCGTCTGTCTGTCTGTCTGTCTGTCTTTCTGTCTGTCTGTTTGTCTGTCTGTCTGTCTGTCTGTCTGTCTGTCTGTCGGTCTGTCGGTCTGTCGGTCTGTCTGTCTGTCTGTCTGTCTGTCTGTCTGTCTGTCTGTCTGTCTGTCTGTCTGTCTGTCTGTCTGTCTGTCTGTCCGTCTGTCCGTCTGTCCGGTACGATTATGCGTTTAGGTTTCGAAAAAGGCTCAAAACTTCTATGTCGCTTTAGATGTAACCTTCATATTTGGTATGCATGTATATATTGACAAGGCCTTTCCATACGCACACAAACTTTGACCCCTTTGACCTTGAACTTAAGGTCCGCATTTAGGTTTCAAAATCTGCGTTTAGGTTTCAAAAAAGAGTTTTTCGTTTTGTTTCGATCTTGTTACATAAATAATGGTAACAGTTTAAGAAAATCACTTGCTTTTGCGAGCGGTTGAGGTTTAAATGAAATCTTCAATTGATTTATGTTTGACTCTTACTTGGTATTCTATTTATTCCATCATTTTCGTATTTTTTATTGTTCATTTCGAAAGTTAACAAACGAAAATGTCTGAAAATAACAGTAAACATCACACGATGCCACATCAGCTTTGGTTGCAATACATGCTTTTACAGCAGTAAGTACAGACATTTTGATACACCACAGATGTGTCCAGTGAGTGTTTGCAACTGAATGTAAACTTTGTTTAGCGTTTCCAATAAACTCTAATTATTAGTTATGGTCTGAGTAAGATAAATTTAGGACTTAACTAAATAATAAGCTTTGGGTATAAATCATTTTCGTCGAAATGCATTTTTACAAGTTTCAAACATTTTTGAATCCATTTTTGAATTGAATTTCTGGAAAAAATATTAAGTATTCCAATAAATGTGTTACAAATAATAATTTTCTGAAAACTGGTAACCAATGTAATTTCGTTTGCAACGAAATTCACATATTGTAATTAATTGGTCGTAATTGGTCGCGAACGGGTTGAATTCTAAGAATTCATTATTTAAAACGCTGTTATGCTATAATAATAATTACATGCATGCTGTTTAAGAAGTTTGCTTCAATACTTCAGTGATGCTTGAATTGGCTGTCCATATAACACTAATAATCACAGTAACAGTCTATTTAACAATGTAGATAGAATGGTTAGCCGTTAGCAAGGGCCGCCACTTATATCAACTAGGAAAATAACTTTCATTGAGATATTGCCATTATAAAATACCTTTGCGAAAGTACAAATGCATAACAAGGTATACGCTTGAATAGTAATTCAATAAAGGTTAGCCGAACTAACACCAAAACGCTTAAACTGAATATCACAAACACATTGATATATCTTAAAATATACTACAATAAAAACACTATATACACACGCTTTCTCATATAACTTATATATTTAAATATATTTACGTTATAATAATGATGATAGAAAATAATGCTGATTAGAATTTGTTTTGCATCGATAGATAACGATAACAATAAGTGTTTAAAAAAAGCTTCATACGTTGCAAAAAGCCTGAAATGCACATAACTAATGCACAATTAAATAATACGTTTTGCGGCAAAAGCATACTTTAATTTTCTTCGATGGTCTTGATTTAAGTCAGATCCCGACTCAATGTATGCCCCATGTACCATTTACCGACCATGTTATTTATAGATAAGGCATCAAAGGGCTCAGAACTGACGAGTTTGTGATCGAGATGTCACATAATTAAATATAATGTACCATACTAAATGGCCACGTTTTATTACCACATCACAATGTGCGTTGCACGTGAATTGCACCAAAAGCTTCACTGAGGAAGACAAGAACACATGTACAAGCTTGTAGGACATGGATCAACCATGTAGACGCCATCAAGTAACGTACAGAACGCTGTTGAAGCTACGATCTTTATTGCTGGAGACGTAAACCAGCTTGACGTGGTGGATAAGTAACGGAGAAAGCAGGTTTCTAGTTACTTTTAAATTCATAATCTTATATTAATTATTTTTAGTGTTATATAAAGTTTATAGGCCATTTTTTAAATAGACGTGTATGAAATCGCTTAATTGGACTTGTTGTTATTAAGTATGTCAAGTGACATAATGTTATTCAAATATCCAGATACAAAGTCATCTGTCAGTTTTAACAATTAATAATTGTATTTATGATAATAATAGAGCGATCTATGTCAAACAGCTTAGTTTGTTTAAAAAAATTAACTATTCATTTTGTTCTTACATTGTGTCAGATATTTTGTTATTTTGTTTCAGCGAATACATGCGAATACTAATAATTTATAAGAATATTAAGTATACTTGTTAAAAATGTCGGTACGTGAAGTGTATTTATGACAAAGAAGTACATATTAGTTCATGAAATGATAAAGTGCAATGTAGGACACTGATGTTTCAAGCTATACATACGTTTTTAATATGTGCATTATAGTATTGACATAATAATTATAAGCATTAATGCAATACGGCAGGTGCAACTATCGATCTTTAAATATATGCATACGTGAACTTCGTAACTGACTAATGTTATTTTACAGTTCGTACCATAGGAGAATACGAATAAACAAGCATCAGAAAAAACACAAACTCTGCTCCTGTCATAGTTCGCTTAAAAGAGCCTTTTATACAACAAATGTATATGAAATTCACTTTTGCAATATACGCAACAAAACAGTGGTATAGTATAATATAAAGAAGTGAAACTCCAGCTGCTGGAGCAGTATTGAATTTTCATTAAAACAATTAATTAGTCCTTTATTTAAGGCAAGTGACCGATTGCCCAAACAGTACAAAACAGCACAATACAGCACAATACAAACCAACATAAACACAAAATATGAATAAAGCTGGGGTCACCGCCTTGGAACGGTCAATGCAAAGCATTGGGGGTTTAAACCTGGTTATAGAGCGCTCAACCTCACACTTGGCCCAGCAATATTCATAACACATTTAAGTGTAAATAAAATTTAACGTCATAGCATTGTAACTCAAATTAAACAATAATAAAAGGGAATTAAAACGCATTCAATTTAATTACTATTTAATTACTCAATTGCATTGAAGAAACAAGAGTAACAGAGTTACAACTTTTTGACGAACGATCAGATAAAAATATTAACAATTGTCAACTAAATTCCTTCTTTATAGAAAAAGGTTTGAGAATGTAGCATCATGGAGTTAATATCTCAGATAATCATCGCGCAAATACAGGAAGAAGCAGCAATAATATGTGTAAAAATTCCATATAACATAGCTTGGTTGTTTATGTGACTGCTAAAAAAATAAAAATAATTAAATCAAACAAGAAACGCCTATCAGAGAGAAAATATAAATAAAATGGAACGTTATAAACCCAATGACCTATGCATGTAGATTACAACTGGGAAAGTCGGTCGTATGACGTCACAAAAATCCATAATGACATAATGACTTGAACAAATTCCAGGGACAGTACTAAATAAAAATATTAATGGGGCTGTGCTACTAATAAAACAAGTTTAGGTGATTTAATATTAAGAAGCAAATGAATAAAAATGGTAATTCCATTAAAGCGACATTATTGGAATCAAACAGTATATAGGTGTTTTGACAACTGAAGACAGAAATGATTTGATGTACGATTTGAGTCCAAATGTAGTTTTCATGCAGATTTGTTCATACGACACAATGACACAATTTTATTCAACAGTGAAAAATGCCTATAATGTAGTTTTCATGCAGATTTGTTCATACGACACAATGACACAATTTTATTCAACAGTGAAAAATGGAAGAAAGATATAGTGAATCGAAAACCATCAAACACGTGTTTTTAAGTACATAAGTATCGTATCCTTTTGATAAAAACAAGTTAATTAAATTGAAAAGTTTAATATGAACATTTGGTTTAACATATTTTAATTTGCGGGCACGCTTCAAAACATCTCCGTAAAATGATGGATGGGAGATTCCATTATTTAAATGCCATTTTAAAGAAACATTATATTTTGAAATTAAATCACCATACTTAGAGTAAAATCTAGCAAATTTATTTCTTAGGTTATGATACAAAAAGCCTTGTTTTAGCAATGTTTTAGTTAATATTAGATTACGATCATTAAAATCTTTAATACACGAACATGCTCTGGCATAACGTACCAACTGCGAAATGTAAATACCATAGGAAGGTCCTTTAGGGATGTTGCCATCTAGAAACGGAAAATTCACAATTTCAAAGTTAAAATCGTCCCGTTTGTCGTATAAACTAGTTTTGACCAAATTATTATTAATAGTTAAATGTAAGTCTAAATACGCAGCGTCTGTATTGGATATACACGATCTATTTAAGACTAGTTCTTTTGGGTAGATTTTGTGAATATATTGTTCAAATAATGGATTATCTAAATTAAGTATGTCATCAATGTACCTACTAGTAAGGTTAAAACAATTAATCAAATCTACTTGCTTAGTTTTAGATAATTCTAACATAAATTCGCTTTCATAACAATATAAAAAAAGGTCAGCTAGAAGTGGCGCACAATTAGTACCCATAGGAACGCCAATAATTTGTTTAAATATTTTACCATAAAATACAACAAACAAGTTATCCTAAAGAAAAGTAAGTGCTGCACAAAAGTCAAGACCAGTCCAAATGATGTAATTATCTAATATCTGATTAGTAAAAAAAGCTGTTTTAGTGATTAAAGTTAGATACAAACACTTCTCTCTCGCAAAAGTTTTTTCAATCAAAGAAACAAGTTTGGATGTTATTAAAGCGTGAGGAAGCGTTGTATATAGTGTAGAAAAATCATAAGTACTTACCTGTGACACCTTATATTTTTTATTTTCAATTTTATCGATAACTTCTAAGGTGTTTTTTATTGACCAAAATAGGTTAATATTACTATTTTCCATAAACTTTATTACAAAATTTAGCTATATGATATCTAATAGCACTCAATGCAGATGTAAGATACACTGATAATTGTTTGGTGGTACAAGACACTGAATTAGCGATAAAACGACTTTTATATGGCGTCTTATGTAATTTAGGTATCCAGTAAAGTGATGGCAATTTCTTGTCAGTAATATTGACTATTACATTTAACTTTATGCATTGGGCAATATGGTCGGTAATAATTTCATTAGGTTGCTTATTGTACTCACAATATGATGTAGTTTGTGAAAGTTCTTGTGAAATAGTTTGAACATAAAACACTCGTCATATTATTATAACATTATTAGCAGCCTTATCAGCAGGAACTAAGACGAATTTAGATTTTAAGTCTTCAAGCAATTTACAGAGATTTTGTTTATTAAATTTCGCTGAATGTGGTAGGGCCAAAGGATGTGTATCATAAAAACATATTTTATTCATGGCCATACTAAATATTTTTGTTTTCCAATCATTGAGTGCAGTAATTTCAGCATTTTCCTTCCTGCACCATTTAGTGCAATAATCATGTAAGGATGTTACGATATTCTTAATGCAGTCATCAAAATCAACAGGAATAGGCAGTCTGTACTTAGGGCCTCTGCGTAGCAAATTTCTAAGGTTTTTATTTTGAATGAAATTAAGGTCCCCAGTAATAACATGTCCAACTGGACCATATATATATTTAGAACTAGTACAGTCACATAATGTAGTACAATTTCTTATTACATTTATATCTGTGGAAATAGAATTATAATTAAAAACGATACTTCTTACAGGTTTACTATATTTGTAGCAAATAAGTGGTGATTCAGTATTGCGGAAATAAGGGGGAATCAACCGACGTACATTTTTATCATTGAATATTTTAGGAAGGTCAATTAAATCAAGACCTTTGTTACAAAACTCAATTTTGATACGATTTCGAGTTTTGTTAAGTACATTTTCAATAAAAGGTTTAAGATAGAAGTCAGTGAAAGATTCAATAATACAAGCACATTCATATAGAGGGTCAGATTGAAGTAAAATAAGTTTACATTCCTTATCAATATGCGCCAACGAAGAAACAGAAAGAGAGCAAAGTGCACTCAGCAATTTATGTTTACCCCCATTTTGTAATAATGTGTAGCAATCATTTAAAGAAAGCAGACGTTTAAATTTACGCCGTAAGTTACCATTTTTCCTAATGCCATGTGAACGTTTATTTCTTAGACGTTTACTAAACACAGAAAATGAATTAATCGATTTATTTTTAGAAATTGTTCCGACATTTAGAATATTATCATTTAATCCAAGTGGGTAAGCTGATTGCAAACGTTTAATCCATTCAAATACTGACATGCACCTTGCTTTTAATTGGCACTGATTTGAAGTACTATTATTAAAAATAAGTTGCTCCACAAGTTGAATTGAAATATTTGTTACGCTATGACCAGTTTTATTAAAGTGCTGGTAAATGAAGTTATAAAATTTATTGTTATTTTTAATTTAAAACAAATGTTCTCTAAAACGTGTTTTAAGTGATCTACCCGTCTGCCCAACGTATTGCGCACCACAACAGGGTACATTTCAAGTAATAACATAAACCACATGCATAGAATTTCATGAGACATCGGATTTAATATTAACTGAAAATTTGCGGTTATTAACCGATGAAAGAATAAAAGAGGACATATTAAAAAACTTGCAACATAAACACTTCCTGGAGTTGCACTTATTTATTGTAGGATACCGATTACACGGAGCTAAATTACGCTGCGAACTAGAACCCAGCCGCATTGTACCTCCAATGAAAGATGTTCGAAGTAAACTTAATTTGACTGTAGGTTTAGAAAAAAGTAATTGTCTATAATTTAACGGCAAATGAATACTACGTGTAATCGGAATTCTCAATGGTGAGAGAACAACTTTCGGGTTTTTTGTAATCAATCTGTCCATAGGTTATTTATTTGGCGAAACCACCAATCTTATAATCACATTAATACACATTGCCAAGTCAACATACATAAAAGAGTAAGAGGCAGCTTGTCAGATAATGGTCTGTAAAAATTCAGTATAACCTGCAGAACTCTCAATTGATGAACATACACGTTTACTTTATAAGTACAGAGAATGTATAAGAATCTAAGTATAAGAAAGGTCTTAAACAAGGTTTCTTAAAAAATAATAAAACACAATACCGCCACCAGCCTCTGAAGGCTGAAAATATAACAACATCGAAGATAAGTCATTTCACATTTTCAGAATGTCCAGCAATACCATCCTTGTCATCCTGCTCCTGCTCATGGGTTCTGGGCTTCTGGTCAGCGGACAGCCGATGATATATGAACCCACTGACTATTTCGGAGGGGTCGGTGGATCGGACGGGCTGCCAGTGTTCGGAGGCGCGGGGGCTGGCGAAGTTTTTGCAGAAGGGATCAACTATTTCGGACAAGGAGAAATGCCACTCAATATCTTCTAAAGTTCATGGAATTTCAAATGGAACTTGAGTGAGATATGTGATGGATTTTGAACTTTAAATATGCTGTTAACAAGTATTTGATAATATTGGCGTTTGCAAGAAAAACTTGACACGAATGAAATCCAATACAAATTTTTATTTTTAGCATGTAATTCACGTTTTGCTTTAAAACTAAATATTTCAAGAGGTGTTGTTATGATTCCGATGCCCATTATTCCAATAAAACGTTTTAAGACCATCTTCATTTTTTATTATTTTTTATCACATGCCATACCCTGTTTCCCATGTAATATAACCATTACGAATATTTTAATCTTACACATGTGTAATATACTTTTTAAGCGTTTTCATTGGCTTAGTTTTCGTGCGATTGACCAATCGCATTTTGTCATTTTGCTGAAATGACGTTGCAACGTTTAATGACGTCACGAAATGTAAACAACATTCGGGATTTATCATAATGTTTGCGTTTATATTTATTTAATTTTCTCATTTAAAAGCATTTGATAAAAAGATCCGACACTCGTTGTCATTTCAAACCATATTTTATTAAGCTCGTCCAGGAAATTCGTTAGTAAGCTCGCCAAAGGCTCGCTTACTAACAAAATTCCGAACTCGTTTAATAAAATATGGTATAATATGACAACTCATGCCAGATCCTATATATAAGATTCAGATGTATTTTGGCGGTTCGGCGGAAATATGACTTTATAGATTACAGAGCATTTAAAACATCATTCTAAATCTAGCTTACCAATGTAATATGGATTGCATACTAAAGTTTTATCAACTGAACAAACTAAGCGTTGTGCTTATAAGAAAGATTTAAATTTTAATACTGTAAAGATCAGCTGCAATATATTAAATTAATCAATCAATGTATAACTAAATCAGCAATGTCATAACTATATAAATCATATAAGTTAACAAGCTTGTCTTTCGGGCAAAGCATCACTATGACTAAGAGTCATACACGTGCTGACAGGGGTTTTCTGGTGTGAGATAAATGATGATAAACAATATCAGACCAGAATATAAACCACCGTTTGTTCATTTTATTTACAGATGAAGAGGAAATGGTATATGTTGTTTTTTGTTAAACGTGGTCGTCTAAAGCATGGATTCTGTAATAAGTTTTCACCCAACGTACAATTTCAAACATCGCGTTTATGTTGACTACGAGACAGTTGAAAGCATTTTATTCAATCATATGAGCAATCTGTTATTTATTATAATCGTTGACGAACAGTTATTTTAAGAAAATGTACAATTTATCGAACTTCATCGATATTAAACATATTAGAAAGATTAAACAATAAATGCATCAATTTATTTCAGTTGTGGTAAACATATTTAAAACCACAAGTTTACGTAAGTAAACACGTCTTCTCGCTATGTTTGAGTCAGTATTACAATGCAGTGCGAGTTAGTTAAACAATCAAGCTTAACAATACATTTAACCACAACGACATTTTAGATGGAGTGTTTTCATGTTCAAGAACGGTTTGAACGGGATGTTTGACGCACTGAGTACAACTGAACTATTGAACAACACATCTACAGTCTTGAGATAATGTCGATAGATTGTATAAAAAATTATCAAATGTCGTCGTCATATCAATAAGCTAAAGATTAATCCTAGAGGAAATGTCGTTATTGAAGACTACTTCACTTGTTTACCATTTCAGCGTCAACTGTATTGTAAAGACAAAATAAAATACCATACATTTAAGTACACGACTTGTTATACCAAACTGTCGTAAGAATGAGTTTATTACAAAACCTTCTTCTCGAAAAGGCAGTTTATTATCGAAGCCATTGATATTTTAAGTTAACTTAAACAACGGAAGTACATGGAGCTTTTAGACAAAAACAGTTTCACAACGACCGGTCCTATAACATCTAGTGTCACTGTCGACAACACGAATGCTTGACATCAAAATTAATTCCAAGTATAAAACATGTATTAGCGTATTTAAAGTCTGTTTAAATTGTATATATAGTTCACAAGAGTCATCAAACAAAACACCACGTCAGACAAGAATAATAAACCGTTCAATTTTATCTTTGAACAAATCAAAGCACACGCAATCGGATAATCTTAATTTTCTTTTCATTAAGATCGCAGTTTTATTTAAGTTTGAAAACAAAAATGATCAATGAAGTCCTGGTGAATTTGGGTATAATTGGGAACAAACTAATACATGCCTTAAACATCAATGAAAATAATAATGATATGTGTATTGAAAATACTATTTAAGACAACCGTTATATTTGCACCGCAGCAACGCAATCTATCCCATATTAATGTTACATAGAACTGTTTGTATGAATATATGTTTAAAAAAGTTCTAGTATTTATTTTGCTTTCTTGTATATCGAAAATTCTTTGCACAGTTTCTTGTGTATGTCACCGTCAGTAACTACTGAAATATAATTATATATGAGCAAGATAAAACATACAAAAACGGCCTTATCAATTCGAGATCATTGCGTTGTCATACAGTAATGTAAAATTACGTTATTTAGGCACCACTTTGTTACATATAATGTTTTTAAATGATTCGAAAGACAATATACATATTTATAATATTCAAATCTTAATAACCCCTTTTTTTACGAATTCAAAATAAGTATTTTACAGAAAATTACGACACGTCTCCATTGTGCAAATATTATGTGGTAACACGTTGGACAAACACCACATTTGTCATTGTTTCTGTAGAAATACAATTACTAGCTAAGTGATCTTACAGTGTCAATAACATGATTAATCGTATCTTGCGTTACTCTAACAGGATCGTGCTTTAACGAAAAGTCAGCGGGAAAGATCGAGCATTGTCGATTCGTATCTGTCACACTGATAAACGCAAGAATATCCCATATTTTTGACGAAAAGGATCCTTACAATTTTGTCTAGTAAATTCCTCCTCAAACTCAGTAATGGAACTATGTTTATGTATGATTGGCAGGTCGAGTTGTACTGAAATGGCTTTGCTCATCGAGAAGAGCACATTGTCATCGGCAACGTAAAAACACAAAAGTACCCGTGTATTTACAAAGTGCTTGGCATGCAAAGCGGTAAGGCCGATAAAGCAGTAAATGTGTAAACACTTTAACACGCCACAACCTACACAACGTACATAATGTTCATTCAAGTAGAATCGTTAGATATAGAAGAAAGTATACCTAATATTCATATCGTATTTTAATAAATACCATTACCGGATCTCACGTCTTTAAATCATCATGTTCACGTGTCCAAACTTGCAGCGTACGTTTATTTTGATAACAATGAGTGCATGCTAGGCATATCAATAATAAAAATATCGAGTCATTAATACGAAAATACTTTTGTCATTCATTTCGAAATTTGACTTTGTGGGATTTTACATACCATCTAAGACATGACTTCCAATGTATTGCAGTTGGGAAGTACTTTTGATAAAACGAAATATTTTAGTTGAATGAACATATTATTGCAATCGACGTGTTATTGTAGATAAATGTGTAATATTCGTCTTGGTGTGATTAACGTTGTGATAATCCACTTATGTACAATCACATGGGATAACATAAATGTTTAGATATCGTTTTGTTGTTTGAAATATCAACAAAACACTGTTACTTCTTCTTTCCGACGATGACTTAATAAAATTTTCGATCAATTACAACTACTACAACTTATTCGTTTTACGCTTTATGTCCTCGTCAATCATTTGAAATATATTACTTCCTTTGCAAGCAAATGGATGCTACAACCTAAGTGTCAACTCGCTTTCGTTGCAATTGTCTTTTAAATAAAAAGGAATTAAATCCATTTATGATTTAACCTTTATATTAGATTTTTCTACGACTGCCAGGAGGTTTTTACCCCTTTGGTCTTTACTGAAATGTATACAAGTATAATATTCATTCAATAAATACGACATCACTTGCGTACAGGACATGGACGATTCTACACTTGCTTGTTTACTTGTCATTAAACTATCTATACAACTATGCATAACTTCATCAATTTCATTTCCCATAATTTCAGCATATCATTTCATATAAGTTGACATAATAAATTGTTGATCATTGTCAATATGAAAACTTCTCAAATGCTCAATGCAACTACGCAATTCTTCCACCTGTCTATACCCGATTCAGAAATGATTTGCAAAATAACAGCTGTAATACTCCTCGATATTTGAGTATTGTAATTAACTATTCCCTTATATATTTAGATTATTTATTGGTCCGTGTGCATGATGTTTACCTTTATTGGATTCTAAACAAGTAACATAGTGACTAAAGTGAATTACAACGCACTTAATAAATGTTCATCGACAAAACAGATAATTATATACAGAAGTCGCGGATTGAAAAGAATACTACGTCAATGAAAAGCAACTTTCTAATGTCAATAAAAGAAAAAACAACCTTTATGTTTCGACAATCAAAAACCGACGCCTTAATAATAAATTATCAATATCTACCACGTGAATGCTCAACAACGCAGGCATTGAATACCCATATTTAAAAAAAACTTATTGTTCATAGCTATCAATTTTGTTTCGATTTTTTTTATTGACGAGGTCTTTAGCAAGCTTTGGGCCATAAAAGACTTCGAAGCGAACAAACACGTACCACATAATTTAAATTAAAACACAACCTATGTATAGATAAGAACGCTTCTGTGAAGAGAACTGCTCTATTGAAACTTAATTTGAATGTATATTTGCAACAATGATACGAGAAGACAGCTAAGACTTATAATTTTTTCTGAAGTGGACAATTAACACACGTCTTACAAATTGGCCCAATATGTAAACAGTGACGCGTTTGAAAGCATAACAATTAAAAGCGTTTGAAAAAAGAAACGGTTCGGGTTTAACCTGCTGATCATTTATATACATTTAGACCTTTGCGGTTGATAAATAATCTACGTAAATTTACATACAATTACGGCCTATGTTAGGACGAAATATCTGTGGGTTTGTTTTATTTGTTAAAGTTTAATCTGACAATAAGATACAAAATAATTGTACATCTACTTATCACATGGTGAATTGCTGATAGATCATAATAATATCCGGTGATACAACCCCCGTTAATTTAACAGCAATGCTAAAGAGCTCGGTTATTCATTTTTCAACACATTCCGATCACATGGTTTATTTCATTATGTGTTATTATAACAGACCGATTATTTCGTAATAATTCAAAACATTAATAAAAGGGCCTAAACTTTTTACCAATGTGTTTCATTTAGATTTAGACAAGATTTTATCTTTTTAAGAAAATGTGTTTAATCAACCGGTTAATTACAACATTTCCAGCAATGACCTCACAACACAATAATCTGACACGATGAAAGTTCTTTCATTCATTTTCACACGTAATTACATTATATTCCATCTACCAAGTATCAGAACGTGATTGAAAATGAAAGGGAAGCAACTCAAATACCGAATGTCCAATTTACAATTGAAAACAAAATGTCAACAACTAACTATAATTAACAAAATGTCGCAAGAAAAAGATATATTAAATACAAGAGATAAATAAATAATTACAAAACGGATACAAAACGGATTTAGTAAAAATATTTATCATTTATTAAATCATAATCTACAAAGTCAACTTGATTCAGTAGGAAGCATCATCATGATAATTACATGTATAGTACATGTACGTCATTCTGGGCAAGTCTTATACATTAGGGAATAATGATATACTGTAATTACTCTTTATAATGCGTGTGTAAATATTTAATGTTCTGTCCTTTTGAAGATTTGATAGCATCCACGACCAAATGGCCAACTTTCTTGTCCCAAAACCCTTAACTTGCGCGATGAACTTGTTTGACAAACTGTCATTTAAGATAATTGGATATTTTGGTACCACCAAAATTGATTTAGACATATTCGGTCTTTATATATTTTCTTCATGGGGTATTGTTTGAATTATAAGCAATATATTGTTTAGATGCGTACATCAACAGGAACTTACTTTAAAAAAAACACTAACAAACTAAAAAAAAGGTACAAATAGACAGGTTCCAACAATTATAATTATAATAAATCATAACTTGCCAACGTCAATTGGAGTCAGTTAGAATATTCACAATACAAAATATTCGACATAATAATCACTTGGATGGATCATTTGCCAGCGTTGAAATAAAAGTGCAGTTACTTATTACTCCGTATGATAACCTTTTAAATATTTAATGCTCGGTATTTGTCAAGGTTTAATATGATCACCGAACAAATGGCAGAGGGAACTCGTGTAATCAGAAATGCATTAACTGGTGGGTTGTACTTGTTTGCCACTCTAGCATACATGTTGGTATCAGTTATACTGGTAAATCAGTGTTTAATCTGTTAATATATAAACATATTCATAACACCAAGGTCTTGAATCAATTGATAGACACTATGATCGGGTCAATACGTTCATATGCTTTGTTAATTAAGATACATGTATATATTGAAAGCGTAATTAAGCAGTGAAAACTTCGTATCATATATTACAATTTTTGAAATATGTTATGATGTAAAATAATATAATCTTACACGAATTTAGACTGAATATTAACGCTTATGAGTAAGAAATGTACTTATCGACATGGATCCTATCTTTCTACGACCTGGCTGAAACAAATTTGCTATGGATTGCGATAAAAAGTCGTTTTTTTTTAAATAAAACACATTTGAATCGTGTACATATATTTAAATCCTCACATGACACATAATCATTAAGATGTATGCATAGCTGTATTAAATGTCCACATTGAACATAGTCGTTGGCTAAGATGTATTCCTTGCCATGTTCACCATATGTTTAAGAGAACAATTACCAAGTGGCATCTGGAGGGAATTGTGATACAATCAGTGTCATATTTCGTTAAATTAACCACTAAAACTGTTTATTTTTAATCCCATTGTTTTTTTTATCAAAATGAATATGTTGACAATTTGGGGGAAATCGTGTACATGTCATAATTTGGTTGTCTAAGATGATCTAAAGGCTTCTGAAACACTGCCTAAGGTTGCAATGTGAAAAACCTTAATAGTAGCTTGTGAAAACAGCATTGACGTTATCCTCGAAGCGAATCTCAGTGAGATCTGAGGTCAAATATTGTTAAGACCACTCTAGTCTCTTGACGATTAGTGGGAACATAAATTTTCGTTGTTTCTGACAAATTTAATATCACGGGTCGTAATATTACGGCTCCAATTTCATGGAGGTTGAACATGGAATTCGAAGTCCGTTAAAATAAAAACGTTGCTAACTTTCGACTCTAGCATAGTGTTTAGTACTTAAAGAACACAATAAAATACTGGTCTAAGCGCGCTGCAATGTAAAAGTTTTATTCGATGATGTATCAAGTATCTCAACAGATCCGTGTTATTTCGTTATATATCGTTTCCTCAGGCAGTTAAAATGCGTTGATTTTATATTTTAGATATCATACATATAAATCATAACATAGTTAAAACTGAAGGTGTTCTCTATGTATTATTCATAGATTACCGTGTACTTGTCGTGTCGATATTATAGGTAAATAAGCCATTTGAGGGAGAGGGAATAAATTAGAATTGATTTGATTATAATGAAAATATTAAATTAATATAATGTAAAAATCGCCACGTGGTCTCTTGAAAATGGCGTTCTCCTACGGAGAGGGGGTGGTGGTGGCGATGATTCAAGTCTCGCATGGGGCTCGTTTTGATATAACCGCTTTCCTACCACGCAGTTAGTTTGATCCAGAGTAAATATGATCAACTGTAAGGTGTCTTTTAACTCATAACTGGTGGCACATTATATCGCGAGGGTCCAATCATCATTAAACATTTAATTTCAAAACACAAAGACCGCCCAATCAAAAATATCGTGTTCTCTAAGCATGTACTATACAGACAAAACTAACCACCAAACATGTCAATATAAAGGTTTTTCATCAAATGAAAGAAATCTAAAATAGATGAGACGAAACAATTATTATTACCATTCAAAATACAGTTCGTTGAAATCAACCTGAATAAATGCTATGCCACAAACGACAAAATCCGCATCGGGACTGACTATTTACTGTCTGGGAACAAAAGAGCAGTTGCTCATTACTAAGTATAATATGCGTGTAAATATTTAATGTTCGGTCTTTGTGAAGGTTTGATATGATCACCCAACAAATGGCAAAGAGCGCGCCTCGTGTCCCAAAGGCACAGACATACGTCATGTATGTGAATCCATAATGGCGAGCCATCCTTTACAATATCTCATTGAGGTTCTACTTTTTACATAATTATAGACAGACAATCAGAAATTTAACACATTTAATTTTAGATAAAAGAAAAAAAATCAATCAATAGTTGTTAACGTGACGTATAAACTGTATAACTCAATAAAATCTGAAAATGATTTTTTAAACACAGCTCTTAGAATAATGTTCAACTTTATCTCTAAACTTGTATGCATTTTAATTCCATGAAGTGAAGAGTCAATTGCTTTATAATATGTCATTTTATTACCAACAAAAACAACTCGCAACTTAGTATCGTTGTCGCGTTATCAAATTAACAATCGTTGGTATAACAAAATCATCTCTGTCCGGTTCAATAGCACAATAGCACAATAGCAATCCATTAATTCATCCGTGAAATGTACGTACTTAATGGCGGCAAGCTGCGGAACGAATTCGTCGACCTTCTGAAACGGTAAAATGCGTATGCGATGATTGACCATCAGTCAGAAACGTGTACTTATATGCTAATAGAATGCATTAAAACAAATGATGTAGCAGAAAATCACCGTATTGAAGAGAACTCGGAAATATTTGTCATCATAATGTATTGCAAAGAAGGGAGTGTAATCAAGGACAGGATGTGCAAAATAAACGTGAACATGTGGCCAACATGGGACAAAAAAAATCAAACGCGAACGTAATTAATGGCGTAAATAAATTGCAAGTAAACCTAAAGCGAGCTTAAGTAGGTAACGTTGTCCTAATTTTGCCAGTTTAAGGCCAAAGGCAAAGTGAACGAAATCAGTTATCAGAAATCAGTGATATTTAAATTTATTGCGGAGTCTGATGATGCCAGATATTTGTAGCGCATGAAAACTATGAAAACGTCGTGGTCCATTACCTGTTCTCGCTGCATTTATATGTCTAAAGCTCACAGTAATTATCGAGACCATCAAACGTCATTTACTTTCCCCCTCCATTTGGCTTAGCAATTAGTCCTTAATAGAAGTCGCCGGCTTCGCGTCGCTGAGTCCATATAACGAAATAACGTTAATATTTCCGATGTCAAATGAAAATGTTTATCCCGTCAATAGTGCCAGGAATTTCTGCTTGCTCAGATCGACTAGGGACACACGCTTCTTTGACTTTCAATTAACTTAACATCACGCTAAATGTGCGTTAATGTTTTGCGACCTCCGCTCATTCCGCTGCGATGCCGCCCGTCTATCATCACTTCATTGTTTTTAATAGTTTGCTCAACCATTTCTCTAATATAATAATGGATGTTTAATTTCGTGTCCATAAAAAGAGTGTTCCAACTAAAGGACGTTCGAGTAGCGATATTTAAGCTCTATTTGGAATTATTAAGAATCAGGAAAATGCGTGTTTGTGTGCACATATATCATCTGAAACTATCGTTTTAACTTCCAAAACACATCAAGCTTTCTAAAACTCAACAATTGAGCATTTCAAACAACTGATACAACAGAGATTTTGTTCGTATGATATTGCAATTAGGTTTCAAGGTAATTCAAACATAAACTTTTTATATTTTTGCAATCAGCCTTAATAGTAAAAAATACATATCCATAGAAAACGTGTATTACATGCCAAATAATAATATAATATCACCAAATAAATATGTTGCCCACACCATACACGTTAACGAGGAATTGTTGTTCATTGGTTCATAAGTAATTGCCTAGGGAGAGGGAATGATGAAACAATATATGTATAAAGTTGCTTGTGGCAACTACTAAAGACATACTTGTCTGCAATTAGCCATACAAAAAGTTTATTTTAACGATTTGATGAATGATCTCCCAAAAGACAGCACCGCTAGCTTGTGGCAATTCAACCCCCAGATTGTCCTGTCAACACAGAAATCTGCTTACGGACATTTTAATTCATCTTCAAGTTTGCCGACCATGTCTTCACGTGTCCCCAAGGATAGCATGTGCGCTGTAAGAGCAAGTGATTCGGCATCATTGTTTCGGTCTTGCCGATTCGCTTTCAAGCGTCTTTATTAAATAATTCGACAAAAACTTTCAGTAAAATTAAGTGGGAAAAATACGGAAGCGAATATTGTACACCTCAATAATATTGTCATGCCGGATTAATTTATATCGACTTACTGTGAAATAACATGGTATGTCAACATAGTTTTGTAGCTTTTTCCCCACTTAATTTTACT
Source organism: Dreissena polymorpha (assembly GCF_020536995.1). NCBI lineage: Eukaryota > Metazoa > Mollusca > Bivalvia > Myida > Dreissenidae > Dreissena > Dreissena polymorpha. The sequence goes on along the minus strand of NC_068359.1, from coordinate 111,986,487 downwards.
CGCCATTACGACATTTAGTTGAAGTCTCGACGTAAATGTTTCCGGCTTTTCCCGAAAAAATATTGGTCGACATGATCTAAGTCGACAAATCAACATAATTTTTGGCGTCATGCTCTTGTGAAAATGACTTGCCGTCATAGTATTAGTCAATACGATGACTTATTTTTTACGCCATGACACCTTTTTCATATCATGCCGTCATAGACTGTTGATATCATCACAGCATCAGAGTGTACCATATACGCTTCCATAGAAAAAGCTGCAAAACTGTGTCGACATATCATGTTATTTATCAGTAAGTTGATATAAATTAATCCAGCATGGCCATATTATCGGGGTGTACCATATACGCTTCCGAAGCTTTTATATAATATGAAGACGAGTCGATATAATTTAAGTGGACAGAGGGCGTTGTTTAAAAATGTTTGAATAATATATGTGTGGATCACTGTATGTCGACATGAATCATGAAGACATGGATAAAACATATGGATATCCCGTCAACTGTATATTGGTGAGATTACGTAGAGCATGTCGACCAAAAATTTCAGTTAATGTCGCTATGGCGAGTAAAATTAATAGGGAAAACTATGGAAGCGTAAATGGTACACCCTGATGCTGTGATGATGTCGACACTCTATGACGGCATGATGTGAAAAAGGTGTAATGGCGTAAAAAAAATTACTCGTGGTGTCAACTAAAACTATGATGGAAAGTCATTTTCATAAGAGCATGACGAGAAAAATTATGTTGATTTGTCGACTTAGATCATGTCGACCAATTTTTTTCGGGAAAAGCCGGAAACATTTACGTCGGGACTTAAACTTAATGTCGGTATGGCGAGTACAATTAAGAGGGAAAAACCTACAAAATCATGTCGACATACCATGTTATTTCTCAGTAAGTCGATATATAGAGAATAACAGGTTACTGTCCCATCGTTTTGTAATATATCAGGCGAGGCTTAGAATAATATAACGGCGAGGCTTGCCGAGCCGTTATTTTATTCGTGCCGAGCCTTATATATTACCAAACGATGGCACAGTAACCTGTTTTTCTGTTTATCATACGACATTTTCCTAAAAATCTGCAAAACAATCCATTTCTTTATATTTAAAATGTACGGATCCCGGCTGATTTTGCTGATCCGGCTTTAACACGTTGTCATACATGTAGAAACGGCGTTCGAAAAGACAACACGAATAATCGCTTATTTTAAACGTCGAATAGAGAGAAAAAAGTTGTTTGCACTACGAATGGGAAGAGTACAACCGCTTTAATTATAAACGTCTTGAATTGGAGATCAGAAATGGACTGCAGCGACAAATTTAAGCGAACAACACATTTCACCGAATAGTTTGGCGACGCCATTTTGGAGATGTGTATTGAAATTGACATTTTGATGATGGTGTTAATAATGACATAAGTGTGTTAAATCGTTTGTTTAAATAGTTGAGGATTAGCATACATTTATCACTTGTCTTGACTTTCTATGCAACACTTGCGAGTGCAATTTAAGATTTATTGCCCCATTGATGACGTCATTTAACTTCTGCAGTGCGGGCTGGTGTGATTTTTTTTAAATAAACGTTTTTGTGATTTTTGACTTTAAACTAAAATAAAATATGTACGTTCTTGGTATCAAATTGTTTGTTTTGTTGAACCTGATTCATGTTAATAGAAATTGTTGACTTAATTGCAAATCCCACGTAGCTCCAAACATTGACTGATATAAGAACTTCCTGTTGACCATGATATAAAAAATATATCAGGCAACGATATATCAGGCAGATATCAATGGGATGGTATAATAAATAGAGAATAACAGGTTACTGCCCCATCGTTTTGTAATATATCAGGCGAGGCTTAGAATAATATAACGACGAGGCTTGCCGAGCCGTTATTTTATTCGTGCCGAGTCTGATATATTACAAAACGATGGGACAGTAACCTGTTTTTCTGTTTATCATACCACATTTTCTTAAAAATCTGCAACACAATCCGATATTTAAAATATGCGGATCCCCGCTAATTTAACTGATCCGGCTTGTACACGGAACGGATTTTTCGAGCGCCCGCAGATGATCATGCCCTCGAAAACGTGTATTATCCCTATAGTCTTGACTTTCTGTGCACCACTTGCGAGTGCAATGACTATATCGATATTTAAGATTGATTGCCCATATATCAGGCAACGTTATATCAGGCAGATATCAATGCGGTGGTATAATAAAAACTAATCCGGCATGACCATATATTGGGGTTTACCATATACGCTTCCATTATAACAAGAGTAAGTTATAAATAAGATAAGAATTTAGTACTAACAAAGTGCGTTGATTCGGATCTTGCAATGATCCGGGCGCAGATTGAGATTTTAACTGATCTATAAACATATTTCTCGATCTACAAAAAAAAACGCTTTCTGAGATACATGTCATTCATAGTGCGATACCATGCGAGTTTAAAACTAAATCTAAAACACGTATAATATTGTCTCAACTATGAACCTTATAAAGTTATAGAAATGATTTAGACATGTCATCGTTCCCATTTCTTGCTTTCTGGGCCTTTATTTTTCTGTTTGTGAGTTCATGTTTTTTGTATCTCAATAATGGTTCAGTCTAGGATATTTGGCCATTTTAGCCTTGTTTATAACTTTGTTGAATAATTTTGTTTGTACTCTCAGTATAATTTCCTTCAATAATATGATACGGTACGCATTTAAAATATGACAGCCTTTATCGGTATGTCTGACTATATCTTTAGACTGCGCTTTATCAGGGTACAGAAAAAGTCATTTATGAAAGTGTATACTATAGAATCAACTACAATGTTGATACCCTGTCTGGCTATTGCTAGTCTCTCCCTCAGCCTCGTGACTCGCTGATCTCTGTGCATGGCCATACAACAGCCTGCAAATAAAAGTCTATGGACTGCACGCATTATATAAAAAAATCCATTTTCCAGACGGCGCGACACGCTCACCTTGCGCAGTACGTCCGATGCGCAAGGAGCACGGCCGTTTCCCGCCAGATTGCCGCCCAGCCAACGTTCGTCAATTCATTCCAATTTTCAGGCATTCTAGTGGCGCTAGGTCGATACCGCGACGATAGCCGTCCGAAGATCGGCCGGTTGTCGTCCGATTTACATTCTGACGCTCCACCTAAAAGGTTTTCTCAAACTGTCCGATTGCCGATCGATCATTGGCCGATTCTTGTTCGACGCCCTTTTAGGGCCGAGTTTGTGTCACTCATCGGACAGTTCCGACGTGTCCAGTCTTCCCTATGCCTGGAGATCGGACACATCGGCCGGTAACCGGATTATTTGTGACTGAAGCAAGCAAGAAAGCCAAACAAGCAGCTGGCATTGAATGAAAATCAATCCATATCTGAAATAAAACAATTCTTTTAATTTACACTTGGCTTCCATAATTTGTTTTTATATGTTTCATTGTAACGCTTATTAAAGCGAGATTATACGATTTGTCAAATAATTATGTATTTATACAAAATGTGTAAAAATAACTTAGTATACATATATTTCAATATAAATTAAAACAAGTTAAGAAGAACAGCATGTATATCATGCATGTACGATGTGAATCATAATTTAGATTTAGTGCAGATTCGTTCATACGACACACAGACACAATTTTGTTTTACGGATCATTTGAACAAATATCTTCGTCACAATCGGCTCGGGGAGCTAATTTGTCTTTGCTGCATTTTAGGAAATTCGTCTTCAATGTATAATTTTTCTTGCCTATGTTGTGTTTTTGTAACATTTTTTTATCAATTTATTACAATTTAACACCTATAAAAATCGTATAATCTCGCTTTAATGATGTATAACATGGACTTCTTTCATTTAACAAGAACGATGAACGATTTAATCTGCATTATTGCCAACGTAAAACGGATATTTTTTAAACATCATCAAAAACAACATTAATCACCATGTAGGAAAACTTCGAAAATAAATAAATCAAATAATGCAACATCTGAAAGAGTAGTTTTGCTTGGCTTTGTGAATTACGTCCTGGATATGTAGAGAATATGTTGGTTATGAAAGTAATGCTTCCACCAAACCCGTCAGTCGAATAATTCAAAACAAATCATTACCTGAATATTGGAAGTTTTTACCGAGCGATTATTTATGAACAGCTTGTTGGTATGGCCTGACACTTGCGATATACTTGCTAGAACATACAGGATATGAGTCGGGCCCTGTGAAAAAGGGTAAAATGCATGTGCGTAAAGTGTCGTCCCAGATTAGCCTGTGCAGTCCGCACAGGCTTATCAGGAACGTCACTTTCCGCCTAAACTGGATTTTTGCCTAAGAAGAGACTTCTATTAAACGAAATATCCATAAAAGCGGAAAGTGTCGTCCATGATAAGCCTGTGCGGACTGCACAGGCTAATCTGGGACGGCACTTTACGCACATCCATTAAAAACCCTTTTCACAGAGCAAAGTCCATATGCTTGCTGACTTAAAAAAGCAATTTCATTGAGAAAGTACATAAATAATATTTTGACGAGGTCCGTTGACAAAAATAAAAATAACATAGAGTTACTTAATAATATGCATCAACACGAACCTTATTCTAAACGGGAATTAAATTCCATTTTTATGAATTACAATTGGAAAAATACTTAGAGATGATCTTACAAACCTAAATCTAGTTTTATTCGTATTTTCAGTTATCCAGTATATCTGTATCTGGAAAATGTTGCGTCTGTAAGTGTAATCAGCTTTTATTGAAGATTATAAACACACACACACAAATTAAATCATGCATTTCATTGAAATATTTCAACGTGCACAAGTAGGTCAAATAATATTTTTCATCTTACAAAGTCGATGGTCGGCCATGTAGAATGTTATCGGGTAAACCAATATGTCAATGCTACTGAATTTCAATATGCTAAGTAAGAATTAAAATCACTTAAAATTGACTTTGACGGCTAAAACAATATGAAAACAGTTTTTTTTTAAATAATAATTCGCACATAAATTATTTAACGGTTAAGGCAGTGCAACATATGAGTCGCGTTTTGAGAAAACTGGTCTGAATTCATGTGCGTAAAGTGTCGTCACAGATTAGCCTGTGCAGTTCGCACAGGCTAATCAGGGACGACACTTTCCGCCTTAATTGGATTTTTCGCTAAGTAGAGACTTCATTTAAACGAAAAATGTCACAAAAGCGGAAAGTGTCGTCCCTGATTAGCCGGATTGCACAGGCTAATCTTGGACGACACTTTACGCACATGCATTTTTCCCAGTTTACTCAGAACACGACTCATATAATAACGCCACGAAAACATATCATAATCTCTACTTACTTCAAAAAGCACTACTTTGTAGAGTTAATCGTAGCATTTTTAAGCTAGGGCAATGTTTGTCAGTATTAACAACAAAAACAACAAAATAAAGCATCGAAGGCACACACTTTTTATCACGGTTGATGTTCACGTTATGCAGTACGGGAATGGATGCCTTTGAGACTCTGATAATTAAAACCAATTCAATTGATAAAATGAACTAGATTGGGAATAGAATAAAACATATTGCCAGCAATCAACCGAGATAGAATTTCAACGTTTTAATTACAACATCTCAAAAGACACGCTCTCTATTCTATAACAAACTGATAAGGCCTTTTCAACCGATTGACTTGTCCTGGATTACAAACATTGGATGTTCTATTGAATGCATTAACGACCATTTAGGGCACGATTATATTTCCAGATCACGAGGTTCGTTCTCTCTAGAGAGAACATCACATATGCCACAATTCGACGTATTAAGACTCAGGAGCTGGCGAAGTAATGTGTTAAACCGTCGTTTTTTTCACCTGTGCTAGATTTTAATTTTGAAAAATCACAAGCAACTGGTTTTGCAATATTCCGGATGAACAATAAAGTTCTTAGTATAAGTGTATTTTATGTATAGATGGAAGCATTTTTTTACTTTTGGAAAAGGTAATTAAAATTCACACCGTTTATTTCATATTGATATGGTAACAAACATATTTTTGTTATTTTTATTCTTTGGGCAGAACATCTAAAAAAAAATTCCTAGTTATGCATTAATAGAAATATTTGCAAATGTACTTATGTCAATCCTTCTTTTCCTGTAAAACTTTACTTTCATATTATTGCTATTGCACAGAAACCGACAGCAAACAGACACGTGTGTCGATATGATTAGATAAAACTGATTAACCGTTTGTGGACAAAAATTGTTTTGCAAACAACCGGTTTTGTTATTTGGGTGATGAACGCGCAAATGCCAAAAAGTTTGAGTAGTATACGCTTTAAATTAAAGTTTCCCATAAATGATTTTGTAATTGTTTCCAGACAACATATTTTACCTCTTGTGTTTTACATGTTTCACCATATGAGACGCGTTCTGAGAAAACGTGGCTTAATGCATGTGCGTAAAGTGTTATCCCAGACTAGCCTGTGCAGTCAGGAACGATAATTTCCGCTTTAATGGTATTTTTCGTTTAAAGGAAGTCTTTTTTTATACCGAAAATGTAGTTTGAGCGGAAAGTGTCGTCCCTGATTAGCCTATGCGGACTGCACAGGCTAATCTGGGACGACACTTTATGCACATGCATTATGCCCAATTTTCTCAGAACACGACTCATATAGTTGTTAACGACACGTACAAGATTATATTGTATGATTTTACTGATACAACTGCCATATCCAGTAGACATTCTTTTAGAATAGAAAAGCGCCCATTTGTATATGTCATCGCATCTCATCTTAGCACGTGATCTCGTCTGGCCGTCGACCAGCTTCCTCCAGGCGTCGTGGTTCTGGGCTAGTCTCTCCAGCTGTCCCCACGTCTTGTCCATCTGCTTTGAATCTTTATCCAGGGCTCGGTGCCAGGTGTTTCTTTGGCGCCCTCTCTATGGGGTTCCAGGAGAGATATTACCTTGTCGAATTGGACACAGGCTTCCGAAGGATGTGATAGTCAGGTGTCGAAAAAGATGCGGGCCTACATCGTTCTTCATTCGGTTCAGCATAATACGATTAAACACCTTTCGTAGGATGGAAAACAGTGTTATCCCTCCATAGTTGGAGCCTGAACTAAGGTCGCCTTTCTTTGTGTTCTTGATGAGGTAGCCCCTTTTCCACTCAGTTGGTATTTCCTCCTTTATCCATATGTTGCTGAGACGCGGGTTTAGTTTATCCCCACTGGTATCGACGTTAGCTTACAGCGCTTCTGCCGGTGTGTTTGTTTTCAGGTCATGCAGACTCGCCGCTCGCCAATCACTTTAAAGGGGCCTTTTCACAGATTTTGGCATGTTTTAAAGTTTGTCATAAAATACTTTATATTGATAAATGTAAACATTAGATATAAAAAGCACCAGTACAAAATCAAAAATAAAGGAAAAAATGGTTACCTCAGCAGGGCTCGAACAGCTGACCCCTGGAGTCCAAATGTTCAGTATTACTGTTTCCTCACAAATATCATAACTAAAACGAAAATTTGCGAATCTGAAACAACTTTTTCAATTTTGTCAATTTACTCAAAAAGGCCCCTTTAAGGCGCTGCGGATCTCTTCCTTCATGAGTACGCATCACTTGATCGCTTGTAGTTTTTGGTATCTCCGGCGTATTCGTATGAGATGGTCGGTTCAGTAGCTCCAGGAGGTGCTCTTGTGCCGTAACGGTCTTTCTTGCTTGGTATTCGTTCCTTCTATTTTCTTGGTGAAGGAATCAAAGTCTTCGGTTCTGTTTTGATGTGCTGCCTCTTCTGTTAACAGCGTCTCGTGTTGTTCCGCTTGTCTGCTCTTATTTTTCGCTTTACGTTCTGATGAAAATACTGAACAGACCTATCAATATCATGCTATCATTGGTACATATGAATCGGTTCACCAGATTGAATTGTGTACCGAGTTTCAATGTAATGATGAAATATCAACTTTAAAATAGCTCTTCTCGCCATGGCCATCAACATATTCTTGTACTTTTGTACCGAATAGATGATATGGTTATGCAAGGTACACATACTTCTACGCATCCATTATGATGTCGAACCTCGATATGGCTTCGCTGGAATCCTCGTTCACTCAAATACGCAATCCTTTGTCAATGACCTTGTGAGATAAGGTTGGGATAATCTCGTATTCATGAAAAAAATCAGATATCTCAAGGTGCCTGTACCACGTGACTTTTTCGGCTATGTGTGGGACAATGGGATGTCAACAAACCATCGCTTCCGGTAACGTTTTTGATAATTTCTTCATTAATTCAAAACCATTTTCAAGAAAACAAAGACGAGAGCCCAGTCATTGTCAAAATACACAACTGTGTTAAGTTTGCACAAAATTAATTAAGTATTTTTTCCAAAAAGTGCAACCGCTCGTTTGAAAAGACACGAATTGAAATTCTATGTGTGGTATATTTTTTATTCAATCAACAAAAACGTTCATTATAATATTGTCGAAGGTTTAAAAAATAGGGCGGACATTGTAATTCTTTATAGAGAAGCTACACTCATTGTATGTTTGCACAAATACTTCTGATTCAGAGTGTGTGCTTAAAAATGCAATAATGCTATGTGTGGGACACGTTTTTGAAATGCTATGTGTGGTATACAAACTAAACTAGAGAATCGAAAGATTGACATAAACATCAATAATATTTTAAGTCTGTCTAAATAACAAAAGTTGGTCAATAAAACATTGTTGGTACTGTTTTGCGTGCTTAAAATATAATAATCACGACGTTCATGTTACTCAAAATTATCATGATTGTCGATAATTTATATTCATATTTTTAGTTGTAGAATGCCATTGTTTGGGAACATAGTGGTAGAGAGGTCAAAACACAGTCGGGAATCTCCAAACACAAAGCCACCCACGCACTGGAAGGAAAATATTTCTGTTGCGGCAAACCTTTTCTTGTGAGTTTCTATAAAACAGAGAAATAATTTACAAGATGAAATAGTGTATCCACAATCCCAGTCCATGAGGAACAATTTGGTGTTCAGTGGCATACCGGAAACACGCACCGGCACGTTTGAAAACGCGGAAATCACGCTGCGGTCATTCCTCCAGGAGAAAATGAAATTAGCCAAGGAAGAAGCAGCCTCAATACAGTTTGAGCGTGTGCACCGGTCACCTGGGACCCCGACGCCTGGTAAAACTAGAAACATTATTGCCAAATTTGCCTTCTTTAAAGACAGAGAAAATGTGAGGAAGAGATGGAAGGAACTGGAAGGTACTGGTTATCGTGTCTTCGAACAATTCCCTCAGGAAGTCCTGCAAAAAAAGACGACAATTGGTGCCAAAAATGAAGGAGGCGAGGAGGCAGGGTAAACGAGCGTACCTGGCCTACGACACCCTCTACATAGACGGAACTCCGGTGCGAGCGTAGGAGCACGACGGTGGTGATGTTAAGATCCTTTCATGGAACATCAACGGTCTAACAGATTGTAAAAAGTCATGTCCTAATTTTGTAAATATTTTGAGCAATCATGATATATGTTTTCTGTATGAAACATGGTCAAATAGTAATAGCGATATAAATTTAAGTGGATATTTAACTTTTAACTTTTTAAAAAAATTCCAACATAAAAAAGCTCGAAGAAATAGTGGTGGCATTGTTTTGTATATTCAATCTGAATTATCTGATGGTATTGAAATTGTAAAAAACCACTATGATACAATTATTTGGCTAAAACTTGACCACACTTTTTTAAATATCCCAAATGATATGTATATATGTGCAACCTATTTATGGGGGCAGGATTCTCCAGTGTACAATACACTTAACGTTGATCTCTTTGAAATTTGAGAAAATGATATTACTTACTATTCTGAACTTGGCCAAATTTTTGTTGTAGGCGACCTAAATAGTAGAGTTGGAAATAAATATGATTATATTGTTCAAGACATAATAAACACTGTATATGAAGATGATGATTATTGCCCAGATAACACCTTAGTTAGGGCCTCAATAGATACTTTAGTAAATAGTCATGGTGTAAAACTATTAGATTTATGTAAAGCCACAGGTTTACGCATTGTTAATGGCAGAGTTGGCAATAGCTGCAAGCATACTTTTTATTCTCATAACGGTACGTCTGTCATTGATTATTTGTTGACAAAAGAAATCACCTTTTCAACTATATCGGATTTTGACTTGCACGACTTCAACGAATTTAGTGACCACGCACCGCTACATTTCTCTTTGTTTTGTAATAATGTCCCATCAGAGTATAAGTCATACACTGATGTCAATTATAAATGGGACGATGTTTTACGCGAGCAATTTCGCTCAGGGATTATTTCATTGTTACCTACATTTAATAATATTGTGCAACATATAGATTTTTCAAGTCGATCATCAATTAACGACGTTTGAATAGTTTTACTGATACCATTCGCAGTGTTGCGGACCCGTTATTTTCCAAAAGCCGTGTTTATAGTACAAACCCTAGTTTCAATGTAAATACCTGTATAAAGCATGCGGAATGGTTTGATCATGAGTGCGTTATTGCACGAAATTTGTACCACGCCGCTTTACGTGTTTTTACATGTTTTTAACTCTTGTAAAACAGATACAAATAGAGATTGTTTATGTTCAAGTAAGAGATACTATACGGATTTAATTCGTAAGAACAACTTCTTGTTTGTCAAGTTCATTTAAAATATTTCTAACTATGAATTGACATTACTTATATAGAAACGACACTTTACAAAAATCGAAGGTAATACAAACGTTTAACAATTCTTCTTCATGGATATTCATAATATATTTTTTATTTTGGTGAATGTACACTGAGAAGCATAAACTAATTTGTGGTGTCAGAGTAATGAATTTTAAACAAAATAACGAAATAATTATACAATCATATCATAGGTTTTTATAATAGCGTAAAACAATTGATTTAGTAAGTCTAATGTCAACAACAATTTTATGAAGCATCAAGGTGGAACTTAAAACGTAAGTATAAAAGAACATATAGTACAGTAGGGATAGTTTTGATAAAAGGAGAGGGCAACGTTGCTAAAACATTAAGTGGGTGGTTGCCAGGTAACTTGGGATTCGTTTTGACAACATGATAAATCGTTGGATTCTAATATTGGCGATGTAGTTTTTGTAGATGACATTTGTGTAAACCCGAATAGTAAGTTTTAGGTTGTAAAAATTATTGGGACCATCTATGTATTTTTACCGACGAAGATTTGTATTGACATTGTATGAGAAATAATATACATAGCACTGCTCAAGTTGCTTACGTTTGTGTACCTCCATTATATGAGTCGCGTTCTCAAAAAACTGGGCACAATGCATGAGCGTAAAGTGTCGTCCCAGATCAGCCTGTGCAGTCCGCACAGGCTAATCAGGGACGACACTTTCCGCCTAAACAGGAAACAAGGGACTTCCTTTAAACGAAAAAAAAACATAAAAGCGGAAAGTGTCGTCCTTGATTAGCCTGTGCGGGCTGCACAGGCTAATCTGGGGCGACACTTTACGCACATGCATTAAGCCCAGTTTTCTCAGAAAGCGGCTCATATTGTAGGAAGTACACCTATCGAAAGTCCAATTTCTCTTGAGTACAAATCGGCATTGCAGAATAGCTAAGTCACTTCAACAAACGTGTCCTTTCAGTTACAATTTGTTTACATTGTTGCCGGCAACTCATCTCATTCGAAAGAATAAAAGAACGTGCTTTCGCTCCGCTTCTAAATGTAACTAACTGACGATAATTACTTTCATTACACAATGCAAGTTTTGATCATGAACGATGACAGACGGTGTTTCATTACAAAACTGTGTCCAACAGGTGCGCAATGTAAACTTACCTGTGGTACATAAAAGCTAGAAATGTTAAAGACCGCAGCATGCTACATTTGTCTACAATTAATAACCGATACGTCTAAACCAAAAGAAAACAAAAAAACTCTTCATAACTTTTAATTTTCGTGGGAACGTCTTGACACTCAATAAACGAAGTCAATATAATTGAATTATATTTAAACTACAATATTGAACTGTGGTTTTGAAAAGGGATCGCGTGAGCCAACTTAAGTTTCAATCAGGCCGATACTTTGCGACAGTTCTTAGCTTACGGAGTGAATACAACCAATACTCCATTTCGAGTGTATTTCAATTATTTTTTTGTTAGCTAAGTAGATGGGCGTAACTTATTGTAAGACAAGTGCTTTTTGACAGGTCTTTTGCGATATTAAATCTTTTTGAGCTGTGAATCAATTCAAGAGCAAAAAGGAAGGTAAGAAAACATTCAAGTTTTATTTGGCAAACATGCATGTGGTTCTTAATAAAATCGCTCAATATATATTAACAAATGATATAAAGTTTTGCGTGTAAAGTACACATTTTGTATTCCGTATAAAGGTCAATAATACAACGCGCTCACACTAGTTACAATGTTCATGAAACTGCATTATTGTAGATACTATAATTCATAGATAAAGGCAAAACAAATACATTTACACGTAAAATAATAAATGCATCAGTCCAAATCCATGCTAGTTTTCGTCAACAATGTATTTGGCAGTTTCCCGTAAATGTCCGCTAACCCCCCGTTCACACATAGACGCCGCTTCTACTACGATCTAAGTGTGGCCGAAAACGTGGCCGATCGTGACAAATCGCAGGAGAAACGTAGTAGAGTCTTCATAAGCGCAGTATGGTCGCGGTAGAGTTTTCATGATCGGAGAGCTCTACGCTCTCGCCACGCTTATTTTGAACATGCTCAAAACAAGCGTAACCGGGTCGTGGCCAACAAGAATCGGTGTAGAGTCGTAAAAAGAGTGTACATGTAGTAGAAGCGCCGTTATCGTACAGGCAGCGCGGAAGCATCGTGGAGAGTTCTTCATGATCATAGCGCAGTAAAAGCTCTGAGTAGCGTCGTAGTAGTCTTTAATGTCGCGGCAGTAAGCGCAGTAAGCGTTTGGCGTAGGGGCATCGTAGAACGGTCGAAATGAAGACCATAATTTTCCAAATTGCTCGATTAAGACTCCGATCGGGCTCGATCCTCTTTTTTCAGATCGTGGCTTGATCGGGATGATCGTCGTTAAGTCGCAGCTATGTGTGAACGGGGGGTTAGATTGATAAGCTCTAAAACAACTGAATGTAGACCTTAAGTGGCCACTAAACAGGTTCAGACACTTTCTCTTTACAAACAAATATGGTCATCACTGATTGATGTCTACCGATGGGAATTATTTAAAATAATAAAAAAATATGATGCTTATTTAATCAAATAAGTTTTAGACTTTTTTTCACCAATATAGTCCATTGAACACTATTCCTTTGGATGGCCATCACATTTGATATGGTAGATAAGTCCGCAGATGTCTTTCTTGTCTGTTTGTCCTTATGGTGAACTAGCAATTGTCTTTAATAGAGTTTTATGTGGCGTTAAGGATACGCTGATGTTGTGTTTACGAAAGGCCCGCTTCAACTGTTCAGAGGTACCTTGAACATATGGAAGGACAACGTTGCCCTTGGACTTGGCTTGCCCTGGTACTCTCTTGCTCTCCGTACTGGACTTGGGTTGGCTGGTCTGTTCCCTTCCTTTCTGCAGGTCCCATTCCGGATAGTGGCACTTCTTCAAGGCCTGGCTGACATGCTGCATTTCATTATTCAGGTCATGTTCTTCTGATAATATTGATTTAGCTCTGCCAAAAAGAGTTCTTACTACTGACAGTTTGTGTTCATTCGGATGGTGGGAGTTGAAATCTAGATATTGGTCTGTATGGTCGGTTTTCTGTAGATAGTAATTTTTAAGCTGCCGTCCGGTTTTATGATTGTATTGGTGTCAAGGAAAGCTAGTGAGTCGTTCTCTTCTTCTTGCATCGTGAACTTAATGTCGGGGTCAATGGAGTTTATGTGCTCTGTGAACTCCTCGAGATGTTCAACCTTCTGTTTTGTGTGGGTGACATCGACGTATCGGAACCACCAGCCTGGTGGGTGCGGGGCTGTGCGGAGAGCCTGTTCCTCAAAATGCTCCATGTACAAGTTGCACACTATCGGCGAAACCGGAGAACCCATGGCGGCGCCATATATCTGTTGGTAGAAATTACCATCAAGCACAAAATATGTGCAATTAAGGCACAGACCTAGCAGCTTGGTGACCTGATGTGGAGACATAGAAGTTCTAGTGTGCAGCTCCGGGTCCCCAAGTAGTTTATTATGGATAATATCCAAGGCTCTATCTACTGGACCACTGGTGAAGAGTACCAACGCTCGTAACACCTGGGACAATACGTTAACATCGCTCACCACGACAATTAGCGGTGTTAACGTTTCCCACCAGTAGATATTCATTCTGCTGATGAAGTCCGTAGTACACGGACGAAAGCTCTAGGTATGGCTTTCAATACTTAGTGTTTGTAAATTGACCGTCTTAAACGTATTGGATTATCATGGAAACCACATAGTCAAACTTTCATCGAAAATGCTTATTTAATATTTATAAAGAGGAGGGTACGTCATAATGTAAAATAATAAGGTCGTGAAAATAGTGACCTCGCTACAATAAAGTAGTTCCTACAATGAAAAAGTATGAAATATCTTAAGTAAACAGTCAAAACAATCGAACATATTGATGTTTACTAAAGACCGGCCATATGCTCCTGTATCACAAACGTTCGACCACTAACTGCAAATCACTACGGTTGCATACGCTGTCGATCGTATGCGATCGTACAAGCATTTGGAACAGTGGTCTTATGGTCGGACGCTGGCTTAGGGATCGAGAGGTCCTGGCTCGAATCCCTCCCTGACCACTGGAATTTCCTAGAGCAAGAAATTTATCCCACATCTGCTCCTCTCCACCCAGGTGTATAAATGGGTACACGTGAGAGAAATAAGCCAATGCGCCGTGGCTGCATACTGCGCCATGATGTTAACGGACGACTTAGCTCCCAGTGATCATGGACAATTTATAAATGTGGTATAAAAAATACATCAATGCTAACTTATACCGGGTATATGCTCATTTATCAAATACATGTACATTCGAACACAAATTGAATAGCACTTAGGCTGTATACTCTGCCGATGGTATTCGATCGTAGATGTTTTATTTTTTACTGCCTACAAGAGGCCTGTTGAAGACCATTTAATTTTACAAAACGCAGCTATTAACGCGTTTTGTTTAGCAAAGATCAGTGGAGGTCAAAACAAAGGCAGTGACTCGCACGTGTAAATTGCGAATTAAAAGTCAACACTGGCATTGTTATCACTTGAACCCGCCAGGTCGCAGCACCTGCTCTGAGCGATGTCCGCTATCGTTTCTACGATTTAAACTACCTGATTACACATCGTCCATTAACAAAATACAAATACAGTGCTCTGATTACGGCGATACGATTCATGGTATCAGCAATTAGGGAAGTGGTGTATTATTGCTCGGAAATATCAGCCGTTATAGACTGCCGGCTCTCGTAGATGGTCCGCGATAAGCGATGCTTCTCTCCGCCGCGCGACCGTTTGATCCTGCAATACGTAAACGCGATGGGTCCAGGATAGAGCATTTAGTATCCCTGATTCCTATAGCAATTACTAGGAACTGATGAAAACAATGACAACTTCAATTGCCAATGATTTAAAGTTATTACACTATAAAAAGGAGCAAATTAAAAGACAACAACCTAATCATGCCCCCAGAGAATGGCGGAGTGTTGTTGTTGTTTTTTCTTCTGGTGGAGAAGTGATATTGATGGTG
Organism: Dreissena polymorpha; assembly: GCF_020536995.1. Classification (NCBI taxonomy): domain Eukaryota; kingdom Metazoa; phylum Mollusca; class Bivalvia; order Myida; family Dreissenidae; genus Dreissena; species Dreissena polymorpha. Next base: position 111,970,760 of record NC_068359.1, on the reverse strand, counting down.
ATTAAGTATACTTACTTTCATGGACTCTATAAAAACAAACATAACAAAACTTTTCAGGTTAACCCATTTATGCCTAGTGGACTCTCCCAGCCTTCTAAATTGGATCAATTTATTTAAAAAGGTAGGGATGTCTAGTATATTTATTTCTATATTTAGAATATGTCTTACAGAAATTCCTTTAAGCAAACAGCGCAGACCCAGATGAGACGCCGCATCATGCAGCGTCTCATCTGGGTCTACGCTGTTTGTCAATGCCTTTTTTCTAGACGTTAGGCATAAATGGGTTAAAGAAGTATGTAAAATAAATTAAATAGTCATGAAGATAATGGTCTAAAACTCGTTGCCCGGACCGAGAGATTTACGGACGGACTTGTCGATTTTAAATATTCGTTAAGCAACCGATATCAGATAAATTACATATACTTTCAGTACTGAACAGAAAAAAAAACACACGTGAAGGCCACATTGTAGATAATAATTAATCCGAACTTGAGTCCGAGTGCTTTTAAGCTTTGTTTCATGCATCGCATTAATAATTAAAATAATTAAAATACAAGCAATAGTTAGCAGGTACACCGTTTATCAAACATCGGTGTCAAACTTCTCGTGTAACCAGAAACATAACCAATTAACGATAGTGTTTATAATTTCTCATGAAACATGTAACAGAAAAGCAAACCAAGATACACCAAGCATCGCGTGAGTATTATCGCTTTACAAGTCCTTTGTGTTTGACCCTTAATGAAAACTTGTCACCGAACACAGAGGTCTTGTGAAATATTGCACCCACGATGACATCAAATGCAATCATGTTTATCACCCACTTTAATTAATTATAAATGGTTAAAGGACCGTTTTGGCTTTCTGTGTCACAAGAGGCCAGTAACATTTATATAAATTGCTGCACATTATGAAATGTAATTTGATTTCAGTTCCCGGAGACTAATTGTTCCAATGACCAGCGTAAATGTAAATGTTATAATGACGTTGTTTTATTTGAAACTTCACGGCCTGTGGACGTCTATACATTGATAAATGAATTATTTTTTCGGTGTTTGCTTTTTCATTGGTTAAATTAAGTGACGGTAACGAATAGTTAATAGTAAATACGATGACCGATGGGTCCATATAACCAACTAGCACAATTTCACAGACCTCCAATTGCCTGCAATTTGAAAGATGCGTATTATCTTTAAATATCAACACCTTATGCTACGTATACATAAGGTAAAAACACCCCTTTCTTATTCGATGGTATAAAACGATAACAAAAGTTACCACACTGGTTATGCGCTGTCACAATACAACGAACAGTTTGGTCAGCAAATATTCCAAAGGGATACAACATGAAGAAATTTTAAAATACCACATTAGTTATTCTTTACGACGGGGAAGCTTATTAATTATTTGTGATAAATGCCTGTATTATGAGCAAAGATAACCCTTATTTCAACCGGTGGATTTCAAGCTCGATAGCTTTGGCAATGATTATTGAAGCCACCAACTTTGCCACGGCCACCACCACCAGTTTCCAATAAGCTACACATGATAAAGTAGGTGTTAATTGATGTGTAGTAAAAGCGAATGCCCCGGATGTAGATGACATTCGTGTGTCCGTCACGCGCGTGACATCAGTCTAGAGTTTAAATCGCGGTGACATCTCGTCGCATCTCGGCGCACACGAATAATTCACTTAATAATTATTTTTTGATATTACGTTCACTCATGCGAAACAATCCGGGGATCAACTAAACGCGCGGAAGCTATGTCTCCGAAGAGATTCAAAGTCACCGAAAAAGAATCGCATTTCGACAGAAGTCGAATGTGACTTAATATTGCAAAAGGATGTGTCGAGGTGGTTGACAGTTTTAATTAAAAAAGGCTTTATGTCTTTCGTTTACATGAGATTTGGAGAGAATATGGAATCATGTCAAATTGTGTCATTGGGTCACGTGTCAAATGTTTTACAATTGTATTGTCTAATCCATGACATGTACAATATATACAGATACAATACAATATGACAAACATGCATGGCCAATCTTTACAGATTTGTAATAGACATTTTAAAAATATGTAACAAACTGGCATATAACTATTCTTATCATAAGTGTTGATTTCTATGATACATCATAAAAACCAAATTGCCATTGCCAACCTTTGATTAAAACAACTGCCATAAAAAGTCAAATGACTGAATTAGCAAGTTTTATTAAATGTTAAATATACGGGTAGTGTTGTTATTGAACTGTCTACTTTTAATTATGTCAAGCACGCCAATGGCATCAATTTGGAGCACTACAGCAATATTCTTAGATTAAAACAGTCTGTCACTCAGCAAGTATCCATCAACCGTCCCAGAAAAGAGGTTTACAAATTAGGCCCAGTCTTTAGGTATTGCATATACAATGTGATTTCATCGGTGCATGGGTCATCATCATGATGCCTTCAAAATTATTGCCCTTAAGTGCGCGACCGTCGTTCAAACCTTTCGCTCTCCGTGCTCTTTTCAGACGCCTCCAGTGGCATCAAATTTCTGGTCCGTTTATATGAGTCTTTGATCGTCGAACGCATTTTGTTATTTGAAATATTTATCAGATGTTACACCGCGCGGCAGCCATGAATACATTTGCACGTGGGACCGGAGATAAAGTCGGCTCATCGGGTGAATCAATGGCATCGCAGCGGAGTTTTAATCATCCTGTCTAATTAAGTGGACATAATTTGATGAATAATCGATACCTTCTTGGTATGTACTAAAGGTCGCTATAATTGGAGGATCGGTTCTTAAAATTGCAGCAACAATTCACAATTCGTACCAACTTTCGTGAGTGTAGGAAGTAAATTAAGTAGGGGTGCTGCGACACACTACGCGTCCTCACATAGTAGAGACACGGGTGCGCAGGGTCTCATCAACTTCGAAGCACACCAACGCAGCACGCGCACACGAAAGCACGCATACACCATGTAGTAAACAGTTGAAATTACCAATTAACAAAGAGAAATTGAATATTATTTAATTAAATATTATATCAAATATTTGTATACTTAATATTATATATACACATGGGAAAATAATAAACAAAAGAAATTCAATGTTATTAACGGGTCACGAAATTGGCAATCATTCCCACTATAAGCAATATCTTACATACAAAGAGCCCAGTTAATTAATGAATTAATGGACACATGCTTCAGAACGATATCATAAATCCAATACAGTGGTCATTATAAATAACGCCAAAATAGACCAGAACAAGCAAATTCGTTGAATTGATATCCCCCGCCAATATGCATCTGGACACAAAAGTGTTTATTTGACATTCAAAAAAGCATTTTTTTTTCAAGATACAAAGAGCCATAACTCCGTTATTAACAGATAATGTACAATGCCATTTGGCGTGCATCATTATCTTATCCATATAATTTTTATATACTCATACAAAGTTTTAATAAAATCCGCCAAAGCACTTCCAAGATATGGCTCCGGACACAATTTTTTTTCAAAATACAAAGGGCCATAACTATGTTATTAACAGATGGTGTACAATGCCATTTGGAGTGCATCATCCTCTTATCCATATATATACTCATACCAAGTTTCATATCTTCAAAGCGCTTCCAAGATATGGCTCCGGACGGACGGACGGACGGACGGACGGAAAGACGGACGGACGGACAACGCCAAAACAATATCCCTCCGCCTATGGCGGGGGATAATAACACACCAAGTTTATTACTCATTGCTTATCTCGCTAATTAGACATGTCTTGGGTATGCATGCGGCAGATGGAATGTTGTATGATTTCATGTAAATAGCGGACTCCCATCCTTATTTGTCTATCGCATATATCATAATACTTCGCTACCTTTGGGCACGTTGTTTTGCACAAGATCCCGTCGGAAATTATACACGTCATCATTGGGTGTTCCAATCTATATTAATACACTTTTATTCAGCAGAGAGAAGGGAATCACGTACAAGGCCAGACATTACGGTCACACAATTTGTTATTGTCGTGGGGCCAATAGGCCATTACATTTAACATATAGTTTAGATCATTTAACGAACATTGGACAACGTTGTGTTGGAATTAAATAAATAGAAATAAATTGTTATGAACACTGAAAATGACTTTGAGTACTTTTATTATGAGTTTTAAAGACTACGTCACAAGATTAAAGACCCTGCGATTTGCGTTTGGTGTAGTTACTTGGCCAAGTGTCATATACGATATGAGTCATTTCTTCAAATAGATCATTTTATTAATGTCGAGATGTATATTGTCTTACACAAAATTATATAGTAAATACGTCTAATTGAATAAACAGAGTTGACTACATGACTTATAAGGATACTTTCTTTGTTTGTAGAATTTGGAAAAAATGACCGCAAGCGCTTTCAACGTACGACACATGAACACCGGACAGGATATTCAAACTGGTATTATTGTGTGGAACTCTTTCTGTTTCCGGCAAATTACAAATAAAAAGGGTGACATATTCTTTTAGTATTCCATTTAAAACTATCGGCATCATTCAATTATATAATCGTCCTTATCAGCGAACTCAAAATTCAACGCATACTGTATTTACGGAACAGTCAATGCTATCTTACATTAATTAATTATTACCGTATGATAAGTAAGAAATATTCCTATATGTTTTGTGTTTAATATTATTTTAGTAACGAAATGTTTGCATGATCAACAAATCCAGTATGATACGGACCATTGCATCCAACTGTACTAAGTATCCGATATTCGGCAATAAAGACGTCACAGTGAGGATATCGCTTACAAAAACCCGTACCAGGTATCGTAATATGATGCTGAGAGACAAAATGCCCCTCGTTAGCGAGTAAAATCCTCGGTTACGCGTAGTTGGCCCTGTCGACAATAATTATCGTCAACCGCAAAATGGCCTGAACTCGGTGTTGATAATTTAACAATGATAAAATGCGCTCGATTTGCCTCCAATGAGTTTTAAATCGCACCTGGCATGGTTCGCAAAGATATCGCGTATTCGCCATATATCAAAGACGAATTCGGTCTCTGTAAATACAGGTTCCGAAACGAAAATATTGTGTTCTCAGACTTCAGTAATATCTTATTTTAATTACGAATTATTTTCGCTGGAGCAGTTTTATCGCGATCACCTTTAAGTAGAGCAGAGCGGTGTGACAAAATGTTGAAATACATCATGTCAAAAATGAAATCAACCTATGACGAAAACATTTTGTTTGACGATTTTTGGGGTTCTGAACTGAAAAACGGCGTTAAATAATACATGTATATGTAATAACAAATAAGAAATGAGTCTCGCTCTGAGAAAACGGGGTTTAATCCATGTGCGCACATTTTCATCCTAGACTAGCCTGTGCAGTCTGCATAGACTAATCAGGGACGACACTTTCCAATTTTTCGTTTAAAGAAAGTCTATTCTTAATAAAAAAAATCCAGTAAGAGGGGGGAGTGTCGTCCCTGGTTATTCTGTGCGGACTGCACAGGCTTATCTGGAACGACACTTTACGCACACGCTTTTAACCCCCGTTTCACAGAGCGAGGCTCAGATGGATTTTGTTTGTTATTAGAGCAAAGTCAAGGTATTATCTTTCCGAACTATTCGTAAGGTGATTAGTTTGTACTTCAGTTAAATATACGTATTTAATACAGTTGTAAGTAATTGATATTTGTTCTTATGTGTTATTTAATTTGATAAAATAAAATAACAATAGCGGAATAATAGTGTTTAAACTTTTGAACTAAAAAAAGCAAAACACGCATGCAAACACTCTTAAGACGATTGTCTTAAACCAGGTGCATCTGGTGCAACATATATCTGGTCACATACCCTTGTACGACCAGAAATTCCGAATAACGTAATTAATTACCAGGCGCACATTACAGCGACGGCGATACAGGAAAAGTCTGATTGCCATTAGCGCATCCAGCAAACTTAACTGCCGCGATAAAATCGCGCCGCAGTTTCATAAAGACGGGATCCATTGTGCGACGCTAAATTGATTGCGGGCAATCGTTTCTTACTTTACCTTTCCGATGATAAAAGCTATCTAACGGAAATACGAGCGCCATTAAACGGCTCGAGTTGTCACATATTGTGCGCCCCAATCGGCGATAAGACAGCGATGAGCCCGAGTCGATTGACAATAATAATGAATATTAGACTGTAAAACCGGTTACAGTGTGTGTTTTATCGACATTAGCATTGATTCCTTATAACTTATCATACGGCGATGTTCCGCGGACGATCGACGGAAAATACGGCGACAGATCATTACGGACGCATAAACTTTTTCCGATCAATTGATGAGAAAATGTGATGATAGCGAGTCTGAAACGTATACTTTTACGGTCCAATTGACCGATCACTTTATAGGATTTGTCACCAAGAATTCTGAGGAAGAAGTTCTATCAGACACGCAAACGACGATGACAGCGTATGCGTGTTCAACACAATCAAAGATGTTTCCATCTTTTTCATACATAAAATGTCTATGAATAAAAAGTCGAAACTGTTCCTATTTAACGCTCACTAAAAGATGATGTATGTGTTCCATTACACATTTTAGCTAAGGACGTCTCTTTCCGCATCCAGCGAGGCAACCATTTCTGTAAACGTGTAAGCGACTCAATGACACAACAATCGTAGACAAGTATTTTCATTAGGGTGAATTTTTAAATCGACAAAAAATCACAAGTTTGTTTCTTGTTTTTAGTTTGTTTTCTCGCACATAGTCACTTTAAGATGTCAGCGTTTTTATCTACACTAATTTCCAAGTAAATCTCAATAGCAAACTAAACTATTATTAACATCCCATTAAATCAAAATCAAACGATAATCGGTAACTTGTATTTATCAACAATAATTAAAAAATCAAAATAGAAATAATTCGGAACCAAATCCATTAACATAAGTTGCCTTTTAATAAAATCCTATCAGGAAACTGTCTGAGATCAGATATCTGTATCGCGGTTAAAGGAGGCAAACTGCTCCGATAAACGCACCAAGCGCCTAATTGACAGAAATCACGCTTCCGTCCTTACCAGTAGACGCCTTGGCAGCCACCATATCGTCCACACGCGACCGGAAGTTGATCGCACCACGCACAGCCTCAGTGAGCCACAATGCGACAGGAAATAATTCGCTAAACGTTATCACGGTTCCTCGAGCGCGACCAATGTGAATCAATTAACGAGGAGCGGATTATTAAATATTCCTGACTTCGGAGACAAGACAATATTGTGAGGTCGAGTACGACAACACAAGAATTACAATAACAATGTGTTAGATCATCCATTTCGACGCGAGCTCGATTTATTGTCACATTTTGGTGTTAATTAGCAAGCGCGAAGTTTTAAATAAATTATTTCAAAGCGGTCCGAGATTTATCGCCACGAGTTCTGGGAATATTTTTAGTAAAATTACAATTGTGGTTGTTTTTCGCTTAAAATGTGACACATCAAAATTAAACGCAACGATTTTATTATGTGCAGCAAACGTAATTATATTGGCAAGAAGAAAGAAAGATTTATCTTGATTGTACCATAAGTGTTTTAGTCGTTTGCTAGAACAATAAATAGTAATAGTTGTGTTTCGAAAATCGGTATGCTGGGCACTACCGTTTACCAAATCCCACTCAATCCGCATGGCGCCGAGAAAGAGTTCGCAGCGCGGAATAGTATAATTTACGAAAGATCTTCGACTGATGAAAATAGTCCACTGCGTATAACGTTACAATCGCGCAGCGTTTAAAGGAACACTATGTACCTTCTTAAAGCGTAATCGCCATATTCGCCCCATGAGGTTATAGATAATTCACTGATAAGAGTTAGCATGACGAACTTATCGAATATTCAAGCCACATTACAGTGTCACGTGTGCTGACACAGATGCGTCACGAAAAAATCTCAGGTTAATTTTTAGTCGACAAACTGTGCTTTTCGCCGTCCAGTTGGTTCCGAGAATGCTTATCAGGGCGGGGTTAACTGGCGATTATTATTTTTGATTGACGTCGGTCAATTCAGTAAGCGTTGACCACAGGTAGATAAATAAGTAAATACAGTTTTACCATTTACGTGTTATAAAACTATAATTAATCCAGTACATTTAGGGCAATTTAGGGCATCATACTAACACCTTTAAACTGTAAACAATAGTTACTTATGAAAAGTTAAAAGCAAATGGTGAGCAATTGAATCCTTATGGCGAGTACGTTATGAAAACAATAACCCTTAAGCAATTTACGCGGTAGCAATTTAATTCCAGTACATGTACATTTCGTTTTTGTATAGCCACGTGTTAATATTTGTTGTTTAAAGTCCCTTCATACGCATCTACAGGGTAAAATATTCACTATACATGTACGTCATGTAAAACCCGCGTTTCAATAAGAGCGCGAAAAGATGTTGTCGTCTGTCAAGTTCCACGCATGAAAAGCGTGCGTGTTGCAACAGACCAGGTGCTGTAACTGAAGATACACGTGCAACTCAGTACATTGTATTATTTTATGATGAAAAATTTCAATCGGAATAAGTGCACACGATGAGAACGTATTGACCCATTGAAACTATAGAAAAAAACACACGTCAATGTACAACTTATACATTGCGGTACGTAGTGCGTTCGTAAAAAATATTGACGACCGGGGGGTGGAGGGGTGGAGAGAAAAGGAGTTACACGCTCATGTCAGTACCTGAACATGAATAAAAATAAATGAAATAAATTGAATGAAGCATTTAAGTTCAGGCGATTTTTTCAAATATGCGTTGATTGAGAATTTAATACAATACTCGTTGATACCATTACATTTATTATTATATTATGTAATGGTTCATTCTTTGTTAGACTCACAGACTTCTCTTAAACGCCAAATCCGTTGAATATATATTTTCATCGTTGTAATCATTATGTGGAGTTTGTGTGAATCCTGTATAAACTGAGAGCTTGTAAATCAATGTCATTTTCCTCCAAGATGTTTTTGCAAAATCTCTCCACTGTTGACAATTAAAAGTAAATGACACTGGTGTTTGCATGTTTCGTGGCCGTTTGATTTGCCTACGTTAACAAGTCGGATTTCATGTCCTGTGACTGTATGTAAAATTAAATACATTTAAAGAGCAAATGGAATGACTTCAGCCCTTTTATTTACTTGTGTATTTTTATTCATATGTTTTGCTCTTATAACTTGTTTGATTATTATTATTATTATTTTTTATTATTATTATTATTATTATTATTATTATTATTATTATTATTATTATTATTATATATAATAATAATAATAATAATAATAATAATAATAATAATAATAATAATAATAATAATAATAATATATATATTATTATTATTATTATTATTATTATTATTATTATTATTATTATTATGAACAGTGGCAAATATTTGTTTGATAACGTTTGGCCAAAGATCTATAAATAAATGGTTATTGATACGTCTTTGATCCCAGTGATCGGGGGGTAAATGTGAAAGTCAGCTGAAGATATACCAACACCAATATCAGATTCACACCGTGCAATCGACTAACGCATCGTCTGCGGTTCATCCATCGGCTGCGGAAGTGTATACATGTCGGTTAAAAGCGGAGTGTAAGTATTTCCCTATTCTTTATATATTCTTTATATTCTTTATATTAATTACATAGAGTGGCCGATGGCTTGAGCATAATTTTATTTTCGCAGCCGATGTCATGACCATCTAATAAGTAGCCGCGGCCGTTGTCTTGAGCCGTTTTTCCAACCCCGCTCGAATTTAAACGTTGATAAAAATGTAGTGTGTTTATGTTGGATGCTGTAATTTGGAATAACCGAAGAGAAATGATTACCGGTAAATATTTCAATAAAATGTTGTTCATATTTATCTTTGGTCTAAATCCTGTGTAATTAGAGTTTGACAGAAAGAGTGGTGCATTTTGTTTGATTTTTGACCACATTCTAACGGATTTCTTTAAAAGTAAGCAGCTAGGAAGGTAAGGATTACGTTCACAAAGTCATTCTTACTTAGGCTCTGAAAGAACACACGCAAATCTGCTCAATTCAATACGTAAAATATAAAGAATAGGGAAATACTTTCACTCCGCTTTTAACCGACATGTATACCCTTCCGCAGCCGATGGATAAACCGCAGACGATGCGTTAGTCGATTGCACGGTGTGAGATTGTGAACCCATGCCTCTACATTTACCTTCACGGTTAATGGTTAAACCGTCAACAAATATGCATATTGTTAGGTCCCGACTTCCCAGGTTGCTCATCCTTCACGCAGCCACGGTCATACATACACCTGTCGTCACCGCGCATTTGTGCCCCTGTCATGCGATTATACGCTCAGCGGCATTTTATGTCACTTAGCGGTAACATGACGACTCTGTTACGGTCACCCTTATTGATAATGATGTGTTCCGATATACTGGAATGGGAGACACTTAAAGCTCGGTCTTTGATATTCGACCATTTAAAAGAAATGACGGGTATAAGGTATTTTGGTATTTCCGTATTTCGCTCAAAATAAAATGCGGTGGATAACTATGTAGAAAGCTCGGAGATTTAGAGAAATGAAGTAATGAGCCGTTAATTGAACCATCTGGTCCTTTCAACAGCATTCCGACTCAGCGTGATGCTAGCTAGAAATGAACTTTCTTGGAAGATATTTATAAACAACTATACAGTTTCTTATGTTACTCAGTCAGGCATTCCAGAGATACATATTATTTATTTATGTATTGCCAATGATTAATCGACACAACGCGCGTGTATTTTAACATGTATCATGAATTTAACCGATGCACTTGCTACCGGTACTCGCTGTTCTGTTTTTAATTATCATGAGTGATTCATGGACAAAATGGTATTTAAGATGAGCCGGTATGTACTTCTCGTATAATGATGAGAGTACGTGTCTGGTTAAAGCATGTATTTGCTACGAATAGACTTTGACGTATATGTCCAAATATGTGAAATCTATCGTATAAATGCAGACTGAGATCCGATTATTCACAAAGCAACGTCATTCTTAACATGTATCAGACATCTAATAAATGTTTTTTTTGAAACGCAATCAAATTATTCCATCAGAGGCTTCAAGCAATTCTGCAATAGGCCGTAAAGTCGACCGCCATGCAGTTAACAGTTTGTAAGATACATTGTTATATAAAATCAAAGTGAAACATGTAACACGTCCTCGATTAATCACGTAAACTTTCGCAAAACATGGCCGCAAACAACCGCGCTATTATACGGTTGCTCACTATTGCCAATACTTGGGATTTTGAGTGTCTTTCAGCATTGTGCGAGTAACAGCCTCTCGAGTGTTGCCATCGTCGTGTCGAACCCCAAGTGGGTTCGACATTTGTGCAAAGAGGCCTTTTACGGATCCCCGATCCACTCCACAAATGCACAACGAGGTTCTTTTTTAAACGGCTAGACAAAAGGACAAAATGAGATTCTTTTCTAATGCTCACTCAATATTTACCAAACACTCCAGTGAAACTGCCATTAATGCGTTTTAATTGTCATAACATTATGCTTTAGAAGGACAGTCCGTTTATCGAATATAACACATCCCGATTTCGTACCTACACTTTTATTGACTTGTGAAGCGATAATTACTGCCTTTATTAACTCACCAAGTTCTCAACCACCTGTGGCAATTTTATCTCCTACTCCCTACCGGGGTTGTTGTTTGCTCATTCAATGGCCCAAACGGGACACCAATTGTTGATGAGTCCAATAGTTACGAAATATGTACAATAAAAAAAGAAATATTACGACAATATTGTGTACACAATAATTGTATAAATGAATAAGGGTCGCATATCTTGTAGGAAAATTATATGAAAACATATTCATCCATTGATTTAACTGGATATTAATTTATTTTTAAAATAATAATGCCATCCATGCCAAGAATACCTTATTTTCAGGAACGCGTATTAGAAGAAGTATTAGAAGTATAAGAAGAATTACGTGTTATAAAAATATCAAAATATCAAAATACATCACGGTTAATTTTTTACACGTGTGGATACAAAATCAATATTTGCATTTGTATGTTTTCGATATAAATGGGATTTATGATATCGGGAAGCAAGGTAAGTAATTGGGTGATACACTAGACTGGCAATAAACATACATTTATATAAAACAATGACAGTCCGTTTTTAAGAACCATGTTCATACCATGTTCACACGGACATTTGAATGTCAAATTTTCACTAAATAAAAAAATATACGGTAGTGAAGGTCATTTATAATAGAGGTACTCTGAATAAAGCAACAAATTGTACTGCTAGTTTATTGAATTACTGTCTGAAATACTCTGCATACGCTCGGAAAAGTTACCAACAATAAAAAAAGGTGTTCACACCAAAACTGTTACTTGGATGTTGTTGTTTTTAAGAAAATGCGCTACCACGTGATCGCAAAATGCAACAAAATTAGCAAAATAGTACATTTGTATATACAAATAAAATGAATGTAACCAGAAATTAAATCAATTACCATCGCCTCAAAATGTCGAAGGAAAAACAAAATTACAGAATGACATTTTTTCAAAGAGTATCGCTTGATGCGGGCTGCTGACGAAAATGGGTCTCCATGAAAGATGAGTAATTTGTTCATCAGCCCCGAAGGTATTCAGAAACAAAAGGCCCAAACTCAATACCGCAGAGGGGGCTGAGCTAATTGGTGGGCAAAGGCAAATGGACAGCGTGAAATTTACACCCAGGTTCGGGCGTCGAGTGGGGCTTGCTCTTTTGACAATTGAAACGAACATCCTCGTCGCTTACGGACATAATGCGACTGTGTAATTAGAGGTGAAATGTAAATTTGAAGCAGTTCATGATTTTCATCAACTTTTCAAGAGCGGTGTCAAATTGGTCTCAAATGAGCCTTAGACATGTGGAAGAGGTATTGTAACACTAGTTGTGAAAGGTTCAAAAAGACTCGACCAAGTTACAGGCAGTGCCTAGGTTTTGCTGAGCTTTAATTTGACATGTGTGATTCGGATACATTCATTTGGGCTATTATCTCACATTGAAATTCTCAATTAGGGAAAAATGCCTGTTTCGAAATTGTGGTTACTCTTTGCAAGTCATTTGCATTCATTTACGATGGTCTTTGACAAAACATGCGCGGTGAATTTAGATTTAAAAAAGGATGCTGTGTGTTTCATTAATGAATGAGCTTTTTCTTACTCGTTTCAAACCTTTTGTATCACAGTTTTAACAGGCGCGTATACAATTAAAATAAGAAATGGCGAATGTTCAGTTACTATACCAACATATACACGTTCAATAGCATCGTTCTTTTTGAGAAAACATTATTATGTTAGATAACTTGTCTGAACAAATAGGTCTGTGGAAGGGTTCTATCGTGAAGCGAAAGTTGAAAAAGTTCTGTCATTTCAATTGTTATATTTTTGTAATGCCCTGTCATGTTTAAAAATCGAGACAATAATTGCACATTTTCACACTCAAAATCCACATACGGTTAAACCGGGCAATACAGTGATTCTTACATAGCATGTATAATATCAATAGCAGACACAAAATGATATTATCACTTATGTATTGTTATGCTTAATTATTTATAACTGTCGCAGATGAGTTTAAGTCCTCTAGAATCTGAAGGTATTGATAACAATGGCCGCAGTCAGAATCTGTTAATATTGATCAAAAGTCGCGCCGCGGAATTATTGGCCTAGTACGATACTCACGTGCGTGCTAGGCGGGACTAAACGCGTCTCCATCCCGCCCACTTGGTGACAAGATTGGTTCGTGCTCAAATGGCATGAGAAAGTCGTCTGAATTGGCAGTGGGCGGAGCCTAATTGGCAACGTGAAGAGGAGAAATTGAAAATGACACTTTTAACGGGTGTATGTTGTCAGATGATAGTAATGAAGAGGCATTTTAAATGTTTATTTTTCTCAATACTTCATATATACCGACAAAGATCGATGAACCATGCACTTGTGGTCGGAACTTTAGAAATACAGGACATTCTTGGGAGTGATCGTTGGAGATTCGCACGGAAGTATTTTCATCGGGTTACTGTCTTTCTATCAGACAGGTAAATGGATTCTTAAAAAATAATGCTTTAAGCTACTCGAATGTTCAACAATTATTTACTAAAAAGTGTCTTAAAAAATCATTTATAAAAAAATGTTTATATTGTTGTTTTTTATTATATGTAAAAGATTATAAAATATTTAGATATTATTTACGGTACAAAACTCTAACGAATTATTATAATAATAAAGACCACTTTAAATAATAAACAAATATATAAACATAGATCTGCATACAGGGAAAAATATATAACGCATGTTAGATAACAGTTTAACGTTTATTAAAACTATTTTTAGAACGAATATATATCTGATAACATATATTTAACAAAATAAATGTGTTCTTAAATTTAATTTTATGTCTTGTTCATAAGTGTGGATTTTGATAAAACATACATCTGAATGCGATTTATACTTGAAAACGTTGTAAACGTTGTTAACGTCAAAACACCTCTGCAGTTCTGTTACTAAAATAAAAGATTCTCAGTAAGTAATTGGGCTATATCTTTAAATTTGGTATCATTATAACAAGCACAGAACAGTCTTAATCAATCTATAGAAAACAAAAAATGTGAAATTTTGTCACAAATACAGGATTTTTGACGACATGGCTCATATAATATTTTTTAAATAACCATGTTTAAGAAGAATAACTAAAGCTGTCTCTGACTCATCACGAGCTAGCCATATTTCTGACTAAGATAAATTGAGTACAAAAACAGTATGATTATACTTAGGTAATAGGGAACGTTGATATAAATATAAATCATTTGGTGAACGTAGGTTTTTAAACGCACTATAATGAATCTTTTTGGAGTTAATATCTTACGTTACGTAACGTAATGACATCATAATGTTTGCAGGAGTGACATTATGGCCCTCTTGACGGTTCCTGGTGGGGTTAAGGTCGGCAAACCAGCGCTGACCTTCTCGATAGACAAAATCATGGGAAACAATCGTGCTGAAATAAGCGGAACGGAAGAAAAACAGCGAAAAGGAGAAATTACCAGCAAGAGCGCAAAAGACGCCGGTTCAAATAATGTCGCTAAGCCATCAAATCGTAGGAAAAGATTATTTGATGAAAAGTGTGAAAATGACAAGAATGAGAAAGGATTCCAGCCTGTGCGGAATTTGAAGACTGATCATGGTATTTATGACGAGATCATGAAACACCAAGTGCTCATGGCAGCTCAGTACCAGCACGCTGCAGCGTTGCTGACGGCGGAAACGAACAAACATCACGTGATGTCATTCATTCCGCGGGATTTCTATGACGTCAACAGGAATGCGTTTGCGTGCGTCCATCCTGCGTTCGCCATGGGAAGAACGTCAAAAGAGGAATACAGAGCGCATTTAATGCACAATTTTCACGACCAACATAACTGGTCACATGTGGTGAAAAATAAAGACGTTTCCTACGACGGTACTGATTTTCTAAATTCAGTCTACCCGCAAATGTCCAGAAAGTCCAGTAATCCGGAAACTGACTATTCAGCTGGACAACAGAATTTGGATTATGCAAGAAAGTATGTCGCAAATTCTGAAAAACAAGCAGCACTAGATAGCGGAAGTGACGAAACCAGCTCCGACAGCTCGGGCGTCGCACAAGTTCCGGAACCGGATGTAGCGATTCAGAGTCCTTCTGAAGAAAGTTCCCACGGGGCCGTTGCAAGCCGGAAAACAACGGGAAAGGCGCAGAAGAGTTTCTCTTGCCCGGAATGCGGGAAACTGTTCAACGCTCACTACAACCTCACCCGACACATGCCCGTTCATACCGGTAGGTGGCGGCCGAATTTCAAGAGCGTTTATATTTGTATCCAATCTTAGACTAGTGCAAAGAATTATAAATTGTCAGAATGTAACTTAACTGAATCTGTACATAATTCAATCCGTACGATCAAATGTTCTATTAGCAATCAACTGTTTTCTGTTTACATAAAATACTATGCTTATAAGTTTAGCTTTATTTACTTATTTTAACATTTTATTACTAGAAATATCATTGCAAAATAGCCGAAGACTTATGGAGTTTTAAGTATTTTGGGGGAATTTCATAACTTTTCCCAAAGATTTTTGTAAACAGGGACCAAACGCTAGTTTTTAGGTTATAAGATGTCGGTGATTATTGAGATCACATACATGTGTATGATTATTGCAGCACTGGTAACTGGAGTCACTAGCAAATGATGATAAATTGACCATTAAATTAATATACTTGCATTATTATGTTGTAACAAATGTAACTGAAATTACCTTGCTGAGAAATTAATGGCAGTTTTATTATTATTACCATTCAATATGTAAGTTATTGCTGAACGTGTATGCATAAGCAAACCTATTTTAGAGTAAAATGTTTTAGCAATAAATAACCGGTAACCCTAATTCAAATTAATTATATGGGACTATTACCGGTATTAAGCCGTCATACCTGACAGTGCGTATTATTTAAAAACTTAAATCGGCTTGCAATAATAAGTTACAACGTAAAATCAAAAGAGCATATAATGATATTCATTTCAATATGCCTAAAAGAAGGAAGGCACTTTGACTTCAATTGGCAAGTATAAGACCCAATGTATGTCATTTTTTGATTCTAACATCGCCAAATGAGCAGGGTATGTTTGTCGGTTAGACTTTTTTTTATCATTATGTTTTTTTAATGAATCCCAATTTAACAATAATATGCAATGACATGCAGAAATACCCCAACTTTTTATTCCACATTCGTTGTTTCAGTAATTTAATTTATGTTTAATTAAGCGGTTTTGATCGAATGTGATATGATAGCAAACTGAAGATAGCTCTTTTTTAAATTAGTAAAATTCAACGTTGGAAACAAAATAGAACAGTATAGATCGACACACACATACTTGAAGTCGGCGAAACAATGAAAAACAAAACAAACAAATCTGTACGCCTTAATGGATGAATTTTTTTTCTAATTGATTTGTAATGTAGGATCGGACAATACTGATCATTGTTTCATGAAATTACGTATTCCTAATTATCTTTACATTTTCAAAACGAGAGCTCTCATAGATCGATAATTAGAGAGCATTATCCGCATTTATTATTGAAGACTCAATTACTCTATTCAATGCAAGTGAAAAAATAAAAATAAAGAAAACTCACTGTTCTTTTCACGCCGATCATTGAAACTGAATATATTATTAGTTTCGTTCTATAACTTTCAAAGACAATTGGAATAAATTAAAGAAATATCAATGATCGATATTATGAATACGTACGCTGTCCTTCTAATCGACCATCAGCGCAATCATTGATTCACTATGTTATTCATGCTACAAACCGTTTATTACTGATAATTTAAAATGAATTAACAACTAGAGGCATTCAGAAAATTGTGACAGAAAAATAATGTCCAAAATACAATCCAAAATGTTGATATATCAAAGGCTAACAAATCAATTTTAAACGGACTTGTATACAGATTTTTTTAGAATGTCACTAAATGAATTTAATAACAAGTGAATAGCATAATAAAATAACAAGGAAAAAGATAAAATAAAAAATTGAACCTGACTAGATGATTCTATTGGTGAATATCAATAAACAAACATATGTGTCATCATGCCAAATTGTGAACTTCTCGCTTAAATGAAAACTCAAGAAGAATTATACCACAATGATTGTAAAGTGTGCATGCTATTTATTGTGCGCATGCTATTTATCAAATATAAGTATTTCTGTTTAAACTACATGCATTCACTTTAAGCATGTGCTTATGCATGTGATACTTGACTTTATTTTCTTGTAAGTAAATATTGGATCAAATTGTTTACCCTGGAAAACTGAAAAACGTTTTATTTCATTATTGTATTTTCCGTAAAAGTAGATTTTCCAAATTATATATTCAAATGTTTATGAACATGTACTTTACACGTTCTTCTGTATGTTACAAAAGATTTTCACATACAATTAAAATACAGTTTCTTAATATATTTATCTACATATTTGTTACTTACTCTAGTCTAAACTAGGTAAAAATATTTTTTTTGTATCCGAACGCATTTAAAGTAAAGTAACATAACTAGACTGGTTATTGACGCCCAGTGCAAATAATTGTAATGCTATACTGGGAAAATAGGTTTTCACGCACTTGTCGTTTGATTATTTTGTCAGACAATTTTATGGAATAGCGTTTTTTTTTCTATATGAAGATGTTTTACGATATTAAACGAATATCCACATTTATGCGCTGATTTCTGCTTGACAAAAGCCATTTTTATGTCATTAATTATATTAAAATATGAACCCAGCTTTGCATGTATTAATTTCCAATGAAAATTTATACATTAAAGACATGCATAGATGGGGAAATGGTTTGACATCACTTATCTGTATCCCTAAATTGCCGACAATATTTATATAACACAAAAATCCATAATATCATTTATTTCATTCTATCCGCAGGCGCCAGTCCATGCATCTGCATTGTGTGCTCCGAACAAACCACTTGTATTACTTAAAAACAACGAGTGACAGAAATGTTTAAAATAAGAATGATTCTTTTGTTGTTCATTAGCATTGTGCGGTACGGGTTTAATTAATTTGCGCATCCCAACAAATCAGCATATCATGATGCTATTTTGCATGGGCATGTCCTTAATAATTATTTATAAACAATGATTGTTAAAAAAACATGCAAGACTGGTTCATTGAAAACTTTGCTTAATGCATATGAGTTAAGTGTCGTCTCTGATTAGCCTGTGCAGTCCGCACAGGCTAATCAGGGACGACAATTTCCGCTTATATTATATTTTTTGTTTAAAGGAAGTCTGCTCTTAACGAAGATCCAGTTTTAGGTGGAAAGCGGACTGCACAATCTAATATGGGAATGCATTTTACGCACATGAATTTAGCCTTACTGGGAATGCATTTTACGCACATGAATTTAGCCTTACTGGGAATGCATTTTACGCACATGCATTTAGCCTTACTGGGAATGCATTTTACGCACATGCATTTAGCCTTACTGGGAATGCAGTTTACGCACGTGCATTTTACCTTACTAGGAATGCATTTTACGCACATGCATTTAGCCTTATTTTTAGAGAACGAGGCTCATATGTTAAAGCATATACTGATGTATTCCACAGGGGCGCGCCCGTTCATTTGCAAGGTGTGCGGCAAGGGGTTCCGTCAGGCGAGCACCCTGTGCCGCCACAAGATAATCCACACGAGTGAGAAGCCGCACAAATGCGCCACCTGCGGGAAGGCCTTTAACCGGAGCTCCACCCTCAACACGCACATGCGAATTCACCTAAACTACAAGCCGTACACGTGCGAGCATTGCGGCAAGGGCTTTCATCAGAAAGGTAACCCGCGTTACGCTGTTTCGGAATTTCTGACGCCACCTCTCTTGTTGGGGAAATATACTCATGCAAACCCGGTCATGCTAAAGCAGATTCACGCATGCACAAACATTCTCGCTTATACGCAAACCCGCGCATATTCACGCACAATCACACATACAAAATCAAGCTCGCCTATATGCAAGCCCGCGTATATTCGCGCATATTCACGCATACATAATAATACGCAAATCTGCATATTAACCCATTCTACACACTCGCGTATTACTTACGCATTAACACATATGCGCACGCATATTCGCCCATACTAACTTTTTTAATGTGTTTTGTCTTTAAAACAAATTCAAACTTACAAATGTTGCCAACGTCTTTTAGCTTTGTTAAAGTTTTTTTCTATTTTTACGAATTAATTTAACTAGTTAATCATTCTTGCATAATCATCTGTGATTTAAGGCTTTAAAGCTTGCCTTAAACAACTCTTAAGTTAAAGTCTTTATAACCTCCAATACCATCATTAATTTTATTCTGGGTTAAAGCCTACTTAATACGCCAGCTGGTGTAAGTGTGAATTGTGGTTACTGGTCCGTTCAAACCCAAACAATAGTTTGCCTTTTCCATTTCTGTCTCTTACTCGTATCTCAGTCATGCGTTAGTATGCGCGGGTTGGCTTGAGTATGTGCGAGTACGACTGAGTATGATTGAACCTGCGTGCGTATGTGTAATTATGCGTGAGTACTTGCAATTAAAACGGGAATACTGTTCTACGTAAAACATTTTTTTTAACGTTTATGAAAATCTGCTCGGTTTCTCATATCAAAATAGATTTTACCGAAGATAATTCCTAGAAAGAAGTGTTTTTGTATAAAAAAAACTGTGAAAACAAATTGCAAAACCCCACTTTAATGACCTGAGTGTAAAAACCACCTTGCTAAGAATACATTTTAAAGACCAACGTGAAATAACCATCATGTCAAAACCACATTGTTAAGACCAATTTTTAACTGAAAGCTGGCAACGTTCTAACTTGAATTTAAATACGGGATGTCTGGCCGTAGACATACTTTCATGTTATGCTCAAGGTATGTGATCATATACAACTCGCAATCCTAGGTATTGTAGCCCATCACTATCACAATGGAGCTAGCCGGTCCGGTTACCATCATGTAAAGAAAACATATCAACAATTTTCTTCAGAAAGTTGTATTTTACGGTTGTTTCTTGTAGATGTGGTTGAAATTAGCCGTTGTTACATATAAATGATGTGGCTTTGTTATTTTTTTAATAAACTTTTATTTTCTCATATTATTCATAGATTTTGAAAATATGCATATTGCATAAATCAATGAGACCATCTTGGGAAGACCACCTATCACTCAGGCAATGTGAGTAGCACATACACAATCGTGCTCGCTAATACATGTACTATTGCAATTTGTACTAAGTTGCATCTTTCTCTCGTGTGTTACAGGCAACTACAAGAACCACAAGCTGACGCACAGCACGGAGAAGCAGTACAAGTGCACGATCTGCAACAAGGCCTTCCACCAGATCTACAACCTCACCTTTCACATGCACACACACAACGACAAGAAACCCTACACCTGCAACATCTGCGCCAAGGGTTTCTGTCGGAATTTCGACCTGAAGAAGCATATCCGGAAATTGCACAGCGATGGTGGACATTCCGGTCTTTCAAAGTCCAACGGAAGCGATTCGCCGCCGGATTCCCCGAGCACATGCGGAGTGATCGGATCCATGAGTCCTGGAAGTTGTTCGACCTCGTTTCAGCCAAATATGGCTTTATCACCGTACGTGCAAGGATATTTTCCGGGGCATCCTCGACAGGGTATATTTCCCAGACCGTATAATTGCCATGGGCATATAGTTCCGTCGTATTTTCTGAACAATGGAGCGACAAATATTTTGCAAAAGTTGTCATTTCTGTGATATGTGTGTTCATGATTTGTATAATTTAAAAATTATAGCAGTTTTACAATATTTCTTTGTTTTCTTTAATGATAATATGCTCTCACGTCTGTAATCAGCTTTGATATGTGTTTATATTTATAGGCAACACATTTATAATATTATATTTGGTTACCTTTATCATATTTAGCATTATTTTTTGCAAGTGATGTATTTGTCATACTGGTTATGATGAGTGTATTTTATTTGCACATTCTGATATCAAGATACTGTTACAATTTTCGGGGGAATAAGTTCATAAATTCACAACACAGTATATGTACTCTACATTTTATTTACACACTACGAGAATAAATATATACACCAATAATGTTTATTGGTTAATTGTCTTCACAATCTAGGTAAAATTTAATTGATATTTATTATGGCAACTGTTGAAATATTTGACAAGCAGACTTTGCAGAGCAACACACCAGACTAGTCTTTATTATGAAATGATGACCACATGACATCCTGTTCTGATAACACATGCCCACCATGCCCCGATGGCATCAAACAAAGCAGTCTAAATTGAGTTCATAAAATAAAAATTACAACAATACAATACGGCCACGTATTCCATCACAGTTCTTATTTTTCAGAAAATACTATAAAACATATATAGTTGGCTTAAATATTTATAAAAAAATAGTAAAATTACATATAGAAAAAGACACTGAATTTTGCATTCATACTGTACAATAATTCATTTATCATTAATTTCTATATCGCACATTTAAACATCGATGGTATGGATTCGTACCAATAATAATTGTTGTACATAGAGTAATATACTATTATTTCTTTAACCAGGCGAACATTCTAATGCGTGACGTGGCACCTTAAATGAAATATGCAAATTAAGAAAATAAATAAAATTTGTTTGATTGAAAGTGTTTTGTTTGTGGTATTTAATATGTTAGTCTTTATTCAAAGGCAAGTGACGAATGGCATGTAAAATGCATGACAATAAAAACAACACAACATTGTGAATAGAATAATTAATATGGGGTGACCGCCCTGGTACGGGAACTACAAAGTGGTACGGTTAAAAGGCATGCCGTATTGCCCAGCACATATCACAAAGCAGACGAGAGTGATTAAACATTAACTTAATAGTTAAACAAGTGAAATTAAAAAGAAACAAAATGGCATATACATTCAATTTATTTATTTTTAAAATTCAAATTTTAATGTCACTGTTCATTATATTGCGAATAGTATATTGTACAAGTACCAAATGTATTTTTAAACTCACCATCAAATTTGACAATATTTTAATCACAGATAGATAAATATAGGATCTGGCACGAGTTGTCATATCATACCATATTTTATTAAACGAGTTCAGGAATTTTGTTAATAAGCGAGCCTTTGGCGAGCTTACTAACGAATTTCCTGGACGAGGTTAATAAAATATGGTATGATATGACAACGAGTGTCAGATCTTTTTTATGACATGCTTTTAAATGAGCAAATTAAATAAACATTTACGCAAACATAATGATAAATCCCGAATGTTGTTTACATTTAGTGACCTCATTTGACGTTGCAACGTCATTTCAGCAAAATAACAAAATGCGATTGGTCAATAAACGAAAACTAAGCCAATGAAAACGCTTAGAAATGTTGTATTACACATGTGTAATATAAAAAAAAATGTAATGGTTGTATTACATGGGAACAGGGTATAGCATGTGATAAAATACCTTATTACATTATAATTATCTTTGCTTCGGATTTTCCTCAGTCGAATTGTGGAAAGGTTTCTACCACACAGTGTATGGGGTATTGATCAATCCCACCGGTCGTTAAAAAGGGTCATTATAATTTTTTTAAACCAAAGTAATTTTCTCCGATTCTTTGTTCAACATTTGATTATTCGACGTCGCTTTTTCTAGGCAACCAGTCCAAATCGGTATTGCTGACATACTTCAATGAAAAGAGAATACGATAGGGTGTAACATGTACGCATTCAATTTCAGAACACTCTTCCGATAACACACCTTCGTGTCCATTTTGTGACCGTGACCTTTTAACTTTGTCTTAAGCGGCCCATCCACACACAATATCATTGTCAATTTTGTTGACTCAATAATATTGACAGAACATTTTTTGCCCTCAAGTGTACAAAAATATTAATCAATATTGTGTTTATTTATACTTCGGTCATCATTCAAACAAGAAAGAAAATTGACAATGCGTCAATAAATAGTTGAGCTCTCTGATTTGCATCAATACATTTACGGTGTCTTCAATATCATCCATTCACTATCAATGTATAGTCAATCTTCATTATTGACAATAAAATTGACAATGATATTGTGTGTGGATGGGCCGCACCACACTGCACTGTATACTTCTGCTCAGGTAAAGAAGACTAAGATTGGCTTAGTCGGTATGCTAGTTTATAGCGCCTGTACCAGCCAAAAAACTAACGAGAACAAATCCACGGCAAATAGTAATTGCATACAACATTTCGCTGAGGGTACATGCGATCAGCATTAATTAGCGTTGGGTAGTGCGAAGTTTCTACATCATATTACTTAACATCAATGAGAAAATACAATCTTACAAATTACTCACGTGAACAGAATTATCAAAAGCATATATAAAAGAAAATGGTTCGGTTTTCGGGATAATACAGTGAAATATTTTGTCAGTTAAGTGAGAAAATAAAATAAAAATACATTGCGCAAGCGCTCGTGAAATTTTGATTACACACGATACAATGAAAAACTATTGTGAAACTAATGAATTAACTAACAGACATGGCAACTTCCTAACGACTTACCCTCGAAGATGAATTCAAAACAATTTACTGCACAAACTAATGTTTCGTAAAATGAATTGCAAATGAAAATCGACCCTTTTCAACAAACAAGTAAAACAGTCGGTATATAAATACAAATGGAATTTCAAATGTGCAAATTTGTTTAAATATACAACAGATTGTCGGCAGTGCGTATATAATAATATTTTTTTGACAATCCTTTAAATACATTAAGAGCGAATATGGTAAATATAAGTAACATTCTAACGTATCTTTGTTGTTTTCACAAAATCACAGCGCGAGTTCAAAGTGAAATTTGGTTTGACTTGATACGCACGTCAGATATACTCACGTATATCATACACACGTATACGTTCTTAATGTGTTTATTATTTAAATATTTTCTGTTTAGATCATAAGTGAAAACTGCAAAACAGAGCTACTATTCACATTTTGGCAAAAATTCTGGATTAACATATTTTCACCAAAACGTTCAACAGAAAATTGACAGACATGTGTACATGCACACAAGTCTTCGGCATTAAAGCGCTAAAGACGTGACGTGATAACATGCAAGTATACTCATTTCGAATCAACGCTTTTTTTCATGAAAATCTCAAATGGAATTAGGACAACTATTTACACTGGATATAGACGATTACTGCATCTGACGCTAAACAAAGGCACGCCCCAAGTTTCAAGAGAATTGCATTGTTTGTTAAATGTGTCGCGTTCTGAGAAAACTGGGCTAACGCATGTGCGTAAAGTGTCGTCCCAGATAAGCCTGTGCAGTCCGTACAGGCTAATCAGGGACGACACTTTCCGCGTTTATGGTATTTTTAGTTTCAAGGAAGTTTCTCCTTACCGAAAATCAAGTTTTTTTAGGCGGAAAGTGTCGTCCCTGATTAGCCTGTGCGGATTGCACAGGCTAATCTGGGATGACACTTTACGCACATGCACTATGCCCAGTTTTCTCAAAACGCGACTCGTTTTATCGTCGTGCAGCCAAAGCTTCAACCATATCTCAGACGCAAAAAACTTGCAGAGGAAAAATAATTCTTTGAACGATCAATCTTAAACATAACAATGACGGACATTTATAATAAACAAATTAATTGGCGCATGGATCCGTCTTAATTTCTGAACCATTGAACGAAAATAGAATTGTCACATAGTCAGTATAACACAATAACGAACAATACAGTTTTCATAGCGATTTACTCAATTTTTATTTATCTTTAAGACCACTTTTTACAATGTCCATAAAATATTCTGATGAACAAGATACATGCGGCGGCCTAACGGCCCCGCTACAACAACAAATTGTGTACCTTCTATGCCCGTCTGTGTGCGTGGTACTGACCTTTTCTACTGAGGTGAAAATATTTATTTACATTGAAACTCTCAATGGCGACGTGTGCTTTTTCCTAGGGGAACGTGTCCACAATCATGTGCCCAAAGGTAATGACGGAATATAATGTATGCAACGGATGTATATGGACGTTAGCCTGTCATTTACATGAGATTATAAACAATTAATGGGCTGCATGTTACCCGAGACATTACTGAGTGAAACGAGAAATGGGCAAGTACTTGGTGCGTTCTCCTCGTCAAGTTTGACGTAAACATATGGTGTCTTACTCTACTTGTATACCCATTTAGGTATCCTAAGAATTCAATCTTATGCATTATGTGACAGATTTCAGCATCAGTTTTATTTATTTGTGTAATCTCTGTGGTAATTACTTTTATAATAAACATTAAAGCAATTTTATTTTTATTTAAGTCTTCTTTTGACACTGCTATGATAATATAATGCAATATCGTACTCTTTATGCTTTTATAAACGTGTACATTTAATGAAAGGTAAACACTCCATAATGTTACAGTATGTTCTTATAAAAATATGTAAGATTTTGTTCAAGTAAGTTTACCAGGATGCAGGATCACGTTTGTGGGGTTCCCAATTAAACGTTAATGGATGTAAACACACCGGTGAGTGGTGCTTTTTCAAATAGCTTTTTAAAACATGTTTTCTTAAGAATTTCATCAAGTGCATATGCATAAAAGACATAGGTTATGCTGCTTATGGCAATGTAAACTACATAAGAATTACTTTATTTAATAAGCCTGTGATCTTGTTAAAAATAATTGTGATATCGGCACAAACTGCAAGAACAACAGTCTTGTATGCGCTAAAGGTTTTTTCAAATGTATTTCAATAACTTGAGATATTTGAAAAAAATATAGTTCTTAACGGTGTGTTTACATTCTGTCCAGCCCGTGTGTAAGCCCCTGAAAACCCCGTTGATTCTGCACCCTGTTTAAAATAACGTTTCAATATTTGTTTACACAATCCATATTTTTTATTTTGGTTATTCTGTTTGGATAATATATTGACCGCAACTGAAGCTTTGGTCTCTAACTCTTAACCCATTTATGCCCAGTGGACTTTCCCATACTTCTAAATAGGATCAATTTATTTCCAAAATTAGAGATGTCTAGTATATTTATTTCTATATTTAGAATATTTCTTACAGAATTTCCTTCAAGCTAACAGCGCAGACCCTGATGAGACGCCGCATCATGCGGCGTCTTATCTGGGTCTACGCTGTTTGCCAATGCCTTTTTTCTAGACGCTAGGCATAAATGGGTTAAACCAATGAATTTTGCATTAGGACTAGTCATAACTAGGCATAAAGCTGCACTGAAGAATATTTTCAAACACAATGCGTCGTTCCAGATTCAAGCAATTTCATTAGAAGGACAACTTCTAAGGTAAAGCTGGTAATGTACCTCTGAGGCGTAACCGTTGGGCCCGGAATACCCCGTCGTGCGTCAGTCGAGATCCATTGTTCGCGAACGATAATTATTTACTGTTCCTAACGTTTCGATGGCGTGTGTTGGTCATTGAAGACTTCGCATGCACGAGAACTTGAGGGCCATATTGCGTGCGGAAGGAGAATCAACTGCGCAGGTAAAAAGGCGAATTGCAACGGGCTATCAATTGACCGTATTGTTTTTCTCGCAGCGATGAAAATCCTGAAAATTCTTACCCGCGCGTCTTAGGTCGCGATAGAAAGGCAATTAATTCACGTATGGCTTTGAAAGGTAGTAAATTTTTCTCGGCGCTAATTAAAGAGGTTATGATCGAAAATATTCCGTGCCCATATT
Organism: Dreissena polymorpha; assembly: GCF_020536995.1. Lineage (NCBI taxonomy): Eukaryota > Metazoa > Mollusca > Bivalvia > Myida > Dreissenidae > Dreissena > Dreissena polymorpha. The sequence goes on along the minus strand of NC_068359.1, from coordinate 111,943,409 downwards.
GTCAGCGTCTGACGCTGCCGCGCTCCCGTGTTATTATCAGATAGTTTTACAAATGTGAGAGATCCGGTCGCTGGAAAGAATTACCTTGTTAGTCGGAGAGGCTGAACTAGACGGACGGCTTTATGGCCTGAAAATTACGGTATCGTCTTCTGCTAGGATATCGTCGCTCTTTGCCGCTTTTGATGACATACTTTTGCGTCTTTTGATATGGTGGTGTGTTTGAATATCGCGGAAGAGAATCGAGGAGTTTATTGTTGGTATTTTTCACTTGACTTGTCTCTTAACTGCTCTTCTACTACGATTTCACCATGTTTTAAAGGGAACAACTTGCCGATAGCCATATATTGCATTTACAAAAAAGAGTTACGGACTCAAAATTAATTGAAAAAAAATCAAAACAACTCAACACACAAATGTTCCACAAAAGCGAGATTAATAATAAAATAATATAGTAACTTTTGGTCGTTCATGGCGATAAAATAATGAAGATGTTTTTTTTTCATGATATGTTTCGTTGTGTCGATATTCTTGAAAGGATTTTATGTCTTCGGCTGGGTTAAAGTGCATGTAAATGTATGTTCAAATTTCTGACAAAATTCCAGGGCCTGTAGTTGAAAAAAATTATTCGGAACCCATTGGTGCTTTTACTTGATTTCTCCTTTCTTTTTCCTTCTTGAAAGTTATAATGTATTCGCACGGAGGGTATTTAAATGTCATTTTCAACCAAACAAACAACTCTCTTTAAGTCGTGCACATTGTATTTTAGAAGACAGCGTTAATCGTTTCAAACAGTCATACGCTTTTTACGGCGCAAAGGTTATCTTTTTGTTAGACTAGTGTTTATGGTATAGATCAAGATAAAGTAAAATGACAATAACTTGAAAGGTGGATAAATGCTGCACAATTTATTTTCGCTATTGTTGGTGCGCGTGCTAACGCCGATATCATCTT